>NC_056621.1:13214908-13514908 GCF_018340385.1 Cyprinus carpio | reverse complement strand
AAAAGAACAGAGAGCAGGTTTCAGGGCACAGCCAAACAGCACTGCAGAACGGTGACCCAGCGAAGAGGAAACATGGTCACCACGTACACAGATTGCACCTCATCCTCCTGAACATCAGAGTGGGCCACAGACTGGACCATCACACTTTGATTTTATGCCTGATTTAGATAGAGTTATTAATTTGCTGCTGTGATAAGTGGGGTTTGATTTTACATGTGACTGATCTGTTATTTATGATGAGTTTAGAGTACGTATAGAGTTTTTATTGGTTTGATTGAGATTTATAATTGACACTATGTTGAATAGTGGAGTCTTAAAGGAATAGTACACCCCAAAATTAAAATTTGCTCAAAGTGTACTCACCCCCGGTACATCTAAGATGTAGATGAGTTTGTTTCTTCATCAGAACAGATTTGGAGAAATTTAGCGTTAGATCACTGGCACACCAATGGATCCTCTGCAGTGAATGGGTGCCGTCAGAATGAGAGTCCAAACAGCTGATCAAAACATCACAATAATCCACACAACTCCAGTCCATCAATTAATGTCTTGTGAAGTGAAAAGTTACATGTTTGTAAGAAACAAATCCATCATTAAGGTGTTTTACCTTTCAACAATCGCTTCTGTCCAAAAGATATGAGTAAATAACACTAACTATAACTCATAATAAAACTTCATCCAGTGAAAAAAAGCCTGTGCCCTGTTGACCTCTCACATCATTTTTGTTTAGAACTGTATTGAGCTGTTTTCTCTAGTAAACAGTGCTTGAGCTGTGCATGTTCCTCCATTGATTTAGACAAGATGACTTTTTCACTGGAGAAAGCAATATTATAAACAAAGGAGTGGTATTTTAGCTGGAAGCAACAGTTTGAAGTTTAAAAACGTCGTCTTGATGGATTTGTTTCTTACAAATATGCAGCGTTTCACTTCACAAGACATTAATTGTTGGACTGGCATTGTGCTTTTCAACTTTCATTCTGACGGCACCCATTCACTGCAGAAATGTGTATTTTCAGCACATTTTCATTTTTGAGTGAACCATTCCTTTAATAGCCTGAGAGTCTAGTTTTAGGCATTTTATGAGTTTACTTTCATCCCTGCAGCACTAAATTAAAAAAAAAAATGAAATGGTCATTAATTTGTTAATAATAACAAACTATATTTGATGACCCTGTAATATTAGTGTGCATTTATGTTTAAATTGCACTTTCTTGATCATATGAAACAAGTTGTTATACACACAAAAAACAAATTCATGCCTAGTTAGCAACTAAAATCCATAACAAATGTGCTGAAATCCTGAATCATAATTTGATGAAAGCATCAGACAGATCATTTAGCTCTTCCATTATCTTCTCTTCTTATCCAAGGTTGTATAATTTATGTTGGTGTTGAACGCTCGTGGTATGAATCATCTTCATGAAATAGTCTCTTATTTTTATGTGAAGCTAAACAAATGTTTGCTGCATTGCTGTGAATAATTTAGTTCATTATACTGAAGTAGTTTCTTTCAAACTCGGACTTGTTAGATAGAGAGGTGCCTTTCCCACTCATTGTGGTAGACTGAGTTTAATGCAATCCGTTTGGAGCACTTTTATGACCTTATGTGTATTATAGTTTGCATGGCTGAGAGAAAGTAGGACTCAGTTTTTGTGATGGACATCGGTCACCCGGTTGGGTTTGCAAACAGCTTTTGTTTTAGGAAAGTACCACAAGTCTGACATTGTTCTCTGAGCCAAAGTGTATTTTGGCTGAACACTGTGTATGTTTGTAACAAAACATACGAGATGAGATTGGTTTCATATGGTAGTTATACCCCTAAAATAAAAAAAGGCAAGGGGAATATACCAACTTAGCATTTGCCTGACAATGTTTTTTTCTTTTTGTAAATACGATGTATAACTCAGCTGTGTTCCTGTATGACTTCACCTGTGACCTGTTTTGTTGAATAATCCTGTGTGCAATATTTAAAGGCAGCTCTCGTGTTGTTTTTACTGTTACCCGCTGACATAGTTGTTATGAAATGAGTCTCGGTAGACTCATCTTGCACTTTCTTTATTGTAATCCTATGGATGAAAAATAAATCTGAAATGGACGATTTGAACCCAGATGTATGTATACTTGGGTTAACAATAAATAGTGTTGAAAATCATGTGTTTGATGGACTTTTTCTTTAGGATTTTCATATAACACAAATATTTATTGATATGGGAGCATTTTTAGTACCCTCAGTAAACTTGAATTGACAACATTTTGTTTATAACACAATACATGTTTATAAAATACATGTTTTGTGTGTACAAATGTTAAATTAAAAGGCTCCTATCTATCTATCTATCTATCTATCTATCTATCTATATATATATATGTGTGTGTGTGTGTGTGTGTGTGTGTGTGTGTGTGTGTGAATTTAAATGTTAATCGACTTAAAGTTAGTAAAAACATTTATCTTTATCTTGATGTGAGTTATAGTTGTTCAGATAACCATATTAATAACACCATGTGTCATAATTTTTGTAATATTGCCACTTTAACTATGTTCAGCGCTACCTCACCCAAAACATGTTTTCCTAAAGCTCCAAAATATTTTTGTTGCACCCCATAGTTACGGTTGCCTTGGCACGTTCACTCAGAACAATGCTCGGAAATGTAGTTTATTTCCAGAAAATTCGAAAGTGGGTCAACGGCTGTTGTCTCGTCTAAAACTACAAGTCCTATAATGCACCGGGGCTCAGTCTTTCCGCGGCCGGGTTGGTTGGTTCATGGTGCCTCTGTGAGGGACATTGGATGACTTTGTGCCGTGTTTAGCCGGTGTATTCGCCTTAGCTCATTCATTTTGACAGGGGAAGAGATCGTCAACGCGATGGAGGCTCTTATTCCTGTCATTAACAAACTCCAGGATGTTTTTAACACAGTCGGGACGGATATTATCCAGTTGCCTCAGATTGCAGTGGTGGGAACGCAGGTAATATATTAGTTGCGGTTTCCATTCAGTTTGAAACAAGTCTATGGCAGTGTCTCAAAACCTAGTGAGGTAACTTACCTACCCAGACAGCATTTTTGGGCGCCAAAGTTCGGAATGGTATTTAAAGTTCGAGTGCGCCTGTGTAGCCCCCTAGCTAGGCAGTTCACTTGTTTTGAAACACAGCCTAGTATTAGCCACATTTATTTATTTATTGTTGCGACATTTTTTTTTAAGGACGTTACACATGGCAAGGTCAACGACAAATAAACCAATGTCGCATTAAATGTACCTGAAATTAATATGATACGATCCAAATCTGCAGCGAGCTTTCAAATAATGTTATCAGCGCTGTCCAGCTAACTAGCATGCTAACGCAAGTCATCGCTTGTTTCTTGATTCCTATTTGAATAATTGACTTCACAGGCATATTATGTGAAAATTTCTACTGTTAGGAATGTGTTTATGTTTTAACAGTATCAGCAATATCACAAAGTGAGTTTTAGGGTTGTGTTTATCTGGGTACAGTAGCTAACACATGAAGACATGCGCCACAGTCGGTCTGAACTTGACAGTTCTGGCAGCATGTTTGGACTGGACAGCTGCAGGACTAACTGTACATGAAGGACAAAATGGATAGAGCAGAACTAAGGTAAAAAAAAAAATATGGATGCATTTCCATCCTGACATCACACAAGATATCCGCTTAAGAGGATATGGCTGTCTGGGTGCCCAAGAAAGTGTCTGACATATGAAATAAAAATAAAGTTTGTATAAGTGTTTCATTTTATGGTATAATATCGGGCTCTTATGGCTCATATAGTGGGAAATTGAGCAAATATGCAATTTGATGCTGATCTTATTATTTATTTGGCTAAAAAATAGTGATGAGATTGAAATGAGATTATTTAAAACTATTAAAATGCATAACAAACAATATCAGTTGTCAAACTTTATCTCCTAATAATGTCTTAGTTAGATGATATTTAAATGCTTTGTTTAATAATTAAAGCTGTAGCATTTATTTTGGGGGAAAAACATAATGCAGTGCATGAAAAGGTTAATGTTTCTCAAAAATTACAGTTAGACTAAAAAGCTTTTTACTTTCTGAAAAGTATAAACTATCAGTCAGATGGCAGAAGGCATGTAGTAGATTGTGTAGAACAGGTTTTTCAACAGTTTTGATCTTGTTGATAATTTAGAGGCTTTAGAAATCCAAATATGATGCAGTAGTGAACGTTTAGTTGCTTCAGTCATATTTTTTTCTTAACAAGGCCTGAATGTTTAGAAATCCCGCCGTGTTTAGTCAGTACTGACTTGTTTGTTTTTGTGGTTTATCTCAATCACAGAGCAGCGGGAAGAGTTCAGTGCTGGAGAGTTTAGTTGGGAAAGACCTCCTGCCCCGTGGGACGGGCATCGTCACCCGCAGGCCTCTCATCCTCCAGCTGGTGCACGTAGACCCCGAGGACAGAAGAAAGACCAGCGAGGAGAACGGTATCTGCTTTTTTCTCATTGTATTTCAGGAAAGCAAGAATTAATGACCTGCAGTGTGTGTGTGTGTGTGGGGGATTTAGGAGGTTTCTCGGTGCTGCTTTGTTTCTAATTTGGTTGCTCAATCAATGGCAATGCAGTGGTGTCAGGTACTAAGTCAAAAGAGAAAGGAAAAGGTAGTGATCCGAGTCAGTTTATTCCTGTGTGCTGTTTGTTTACATTAATTTTGTGAACTTTCAAAAAACAAAGAATCTAGTTCATAAGAATCCATAGATGAAGCTTTTAGCACGGGCGTCACTGCATTCGTGTGGTTTTGGCTACTCTAGAGTCCTATAAGGATTGCATTGCTGCAGGCTAACCCTCTGTCATCTCTCTTTAAACACAGACCCCAATGTGTGGAAAAATGGGCGCCTTTACAAAGGTCTCGTTTTCCTTGTTACTTGCCCTTTTGCTTGTGTTGAGCAGCTTTGTGTTTTTCCTCATCCTGCTTCCATTATTTGATTATAAGCTTTGGTTAAGCTGCCAATGCAATGGCTTAGCTTAAACAACCCAAGTCTGAAGAATTTAGCATACAATCCAGTTTCAGTTTCAGATTTGAAGTGGTGAGTATAAAGGATTTGGGACTCTGAATGTCTGTTTACTTACTATTGACTCTCTAACAGTCATCAGTTGCTATTTAAATGTCACCATGTAGTGAAGATTCAAAGTCTTTATTAGGACAGTGTGTGTGTTAGAATAAGCTAGGTATGCTGGGCTACCCACAATGCACTGCGCTTGGCCTTTGTTTTGTAGCAGTTTTTGTTTAATTTGCTGTACTGGTGCTTTTGAAAAATGTTTTTGTGGAACAAAAAGCCTATCCTACTTAGCAGAGTAAACTCTCAGAAGCAAGTAAAAGCTATGTGACCTAGTATTGTGTCATTAATAATGTCATTGTCAATGTTGTTTCCCACAGGAGTGGATGGAGAAGAGTGGGGGAAATTTCTACACACCAAAAACAAGGTATGGAAAGCAGTACAACAGATATTTAGACAAAGTCAGCTTCATAACAAACGTGTGATCAGTAAACCGATTTTAAACTGATTATTGCTGCTTTTATTAGCCAGCTGTACATTTAAGATTAAGTATTTAAATAAAATTTAACATGTTTTTAAGGCCAGTAAGTATTTTGTGTTCAAATGGTTTCAGTTGTTACTTCTTGGTTAATTTTGTATTAAGCACCAATTTTAGTACCAAATTTTAGTAAGTTATTGATGATTTAAAATTGAGTGCATTTAAGATTGAATATTTAAGATTAAGTATCTGTATAACTGAGTGTTTGTGTGTGTGTGTGTGTGTATATATTTATTTATTTATTTATTTATTTATTTATTAGGGCTGCCCTCGACTTAGGAGTTTTTTTCTGGTCGACTAGTAGTCGTTCATTTTAAAGGGTCACGTATGATGAATCAAAAGTGACAAAGAAAAAAAAAAAGAAGTATGTTTTTTAAATGATAAAGATGATTTACTCATATATGATGTTGCTAAAAAGAACATTATTTTGTGTAATGAAATGTGTTCATGCGGTTTAAGGTTCAAAAAACACATTATTTTCCACATACTGTACATTATTGTTTCTCCTCTATGCCCTGCCTTTCTGAAATGCGTCGATTTTTACAAAGCTCACTGGTCTGAAAAGCGAGGTGTGCTCTGATTGGCCAGCTATCCAGTGCATTGTGATTGGCTACTTACCATACTGTGATGCCGTGTCCCGGTGCAACGACATAAAACCCATTACAAACGAAGCATTTGCTGCATCCAGTGGGGACATAATTACTGATTATAATAACTTATACTGTGTTTTTACGTGTTGCCTTGCGTATCACGCCACGTAAACATAAAACCATGTCTGCATTTGTGATCGGAGAAACGACAAACAACAAGCACTACTCTACACTACTAATAAAATTTCAAATGAATTTGTTGCATCCAGGTGGACATAATTACTGATTATAATAACTTATACGACCGTATCACCCACGTAAACATAAAACCTCATTTGTCTAGTTGACTAGACTTATATATATATATATATAAGGCCTTTTATATATATTTGTAAGGCCTCCAAGAGCATGTGATATTTTTGTGTACATTTGGTTTCAGTTGGTCCTATGTTTTTTGGTAATTTTGACATATTTTAACGTTATTGTTGAATTATCATGAAAATTTTAGATGCAAATATCACAAACAAATATGTGTATGCATAGTTAATGAATGAGACCCAGTGTCTCAAGATGAGTTTAAAATGGGATCATCCAAATCTCTATGTAGCTTACCTCACATTTGAGTAAAGGTGAAAAAGTCCTTACATCAAAGAGACACTGCATAGTGTTGTTTTATTAAGTCTTTCTGTCTGTCAGACACATTTATGTGCTACAAACAACAGTGCAGTGAGTTTGTTTGGTTTTATAGTTTGATGTTGAACAGATGAAGAAGAACAAGCCCTTTAATTGCTGTTGGTCTAAATGTGTGGTCTTGAGTTTAGATACATGCTTTGTGTTCACCTCATGTAACATTAATGCTATTCCTTTGCTGTGTTTTTCTCTTTAATTTTAATGGAAGTTTGAGTCTTTGTGAAGTCAGATATCATGATTGTTAATATTGTGTCTCTGCCTTTTAGATCTACACAGATTTTGATGAAATCAGGCAAGAAATTGAAAATGAAACTGAAAGAGTTTCTGGGAATAACAAGGTAAGGAAGAGTCCTTAATTGAACTAAATCAGATGATGGTTTATTTTTTAAACCTGTATGTGCGCTACCGTTTACAAGTATGGGGTCAGTAAGATATTTTTTTACAGTGATGCATTAGATTGATTAAACTATCAATTAAGTAAAGATATCTAATTTTACAAAAGATTTCTGTTTAAAATAAATGCTGTTCCTTTCAACTTTTTAGAAAACAAGAAAAAAAATGTATCACATTTTTAAAAGAAATAGTAAGTAGATATAAAGTTTTTAATTTTGATTATAATAAGAAATGTTTATTGAGCAACAAATCAGCATATTAGAATGATTTCTGAAGGATCATGTGACTGAAGACTGGAGTAATGATGCTGAAAATTAAGCGTTACTATTTTATTTTTAAAATGAATTTAAGTTATTTTAAATTTAATGATATTTTACAATATTTGTGTTTTTACTTTTTGATCCAACGAATGCAGCCTTAATGAACATAAGAGACTTGTTTCAAAAACGTGAAAAAATCTTACCTACCCCACACTTTTGAACTGTAGTGCAATTTCTATTGACATTTGCAGTTTAAGAAATACAGAATGTTGTGTCATTGTTTCACAGGGGATCAGTGATGAGCCAATTCAACTGAAAATCTTCTCACCACATGTTGTCAATCTCACGCTGGTGGATCTGCCTGGCATCACAAAGGTGTTTTATTCAGTAGCTTAGCCTGGCCTGTTTGAATATTCCTTTTGTGGATTATTTTTTGATGCTGACACTGATATATTCATGTTCAGGTCCCGGTGGGAGACCAGCCTAAAGATATCGAGCTGCAGATCCGCGAGCTGATCTTAAAATACATCAGCAATCCCAACTGCATCATTTTAGCTGTCACTGCAGCGAACACGGACATGGCCACCTCTGAAGCTCTGAAAGTTGCCCGTGATGTGGATCCAGACGGTCAGCATACTAAAGTTTATTTTGGTCTGCTTGTGCATTTTTTATTTTTTTTTGCACACAATGTCTGTACCTTTCAGTTTGTGTGATGTGGTGTTTTTCCACATAGATGTGTGATGCAGATTTTTTTTTTTTAGTGTCACAGCATTTACATTTTTTTCTTTTCTGCTTTCAGGTCGCAGAACACTGGCTGTAGTGACCAAACTAGATCTGATGGATGCTGGTACTGATGCAATGGATGTTCTCATGGGCAGAGTCATTCCTGTCAAACTAGGACTGATTGGAGTAGTCAACAGGTACAAAAAAAGATAAATGATTATTAATACAACTGTCAATCCATTTAAAATGTTAATTCATTTTTTTGTTAATTATTTTATCATATACAAATAATAACTATATATATATATATATATATATATATATATATATATATATATATATGCATGTATAATTACAGTAAAATGTTGATTGTTCAAACTGATATACAAAAAAAAAGAAAAAAAAGGACTAAATGTCTTAATACAGGAGTCAGCTAGATATCAATAATAAGAAAAGTGTGGTAGACTCCATCCGTGATGAGCATGCCTTCCTGCAGAAGAAATACCCCTCCCTCGCCAACAGAAATGGAACAAAGTATCTCGCCAGAACATTAAATAGGTCAGAGTTTAAGCTTGAAATATCAAATTGCATTAATTTTGCTGAGCATATCTGCTTTTTGAAGTATTAAAATCCTAATTTTTTCCCCCCCACCAGGTTATTGATGCATCACATTAGGGACTGTCTACCAGAGCTGAAGACACGCATCAATGTTTTAGCAGCTCAGTATCAGTCCCTGCTCGGCAGCTACGGCGAGCCGGTAGAGGACATGAGCGCCACCCTGCTGCAGATCATCACAAAGTTCGCCACTGAGTACTGCAACACTATTGAAGGAACGGCCAAATACATTGAAACTGCTGAACTGTTAGTTCCTCTTCTCTTCCAGTAATTTAAATAAAGCTGTTCGATTTGCTATATACTCTACCGTTCAAAAGTTTGGGCTTGGTACAATTTTTTTGGTACAAGTCTCTTATGCTCATCAAGGCTTTTATTTGATCAAAAATACATTAAAAACAGTATTATTATGATGTATTATTACAATTTAAAATAACTGTTTTCTTTTTTAATATATTTCAAAATGTAATTTTGATCAGTTGATCAATTTAATGCATCCTTGCTAAATAAAAGTATTGATTTCTTTCATCAATTTAATTCATTCTTGATAAATAATAGTTTTTGTTTGTTTTAAAAATAGCTGTTTGTTCTAATATTTTTAGGTGTGGTGGTGCAAGAATTTGTTATATTTTTCATGAGACGTTTGGTAGGACACTGGAGTCGGTCGATCCTCTTGGAGGACTTACAACCATAGATGTCCTCACAGCTATTAGGAACGCTACAGTAGGTTTTGCACTGAATATTTGACTCTTGCGTCCTTTTTATCATTTGAATTTAGTCTCGTCTGTACTTGTATGAATATATATAATAGAGACTGCAGCCAGCTGTGCTCAGCATTGAGCTGCCATGTATATATTAATGTCTTTAGCAAAACTCCTTTGAGGAAGCTTTCATTATTAGAGTGATTTAAAGAGGCTCTTGTATAACACTGTAGAGCTAGATAGTATGAGGTGTATATTTCTGTAGTTTGTAATGTAGATGTTGTGTGTTTCCTCAGGGTCCCCGTCCTGCTCTGTTCGTGCCTGAGGTGTCGTTTGAGCTGCTGGTGAAGAGGCAGGTGAAGCGTCTGGAGGAGCCCAGTCTGCGCTGTGTGGAGCTGGTGCATGAAGAGATGCAGAGGATCATTCAGCACTGCAGCAACTACAGCACTCAGGTAGACTGATCAGCTGTTGGTCTGCGTATACATGTTGTTCTTTGCCTGTTGCATCATGTCTCGCTTTTTTCCCCACACACAAAAAACAAAACAGTTTTTCCACTCTTATACAGTACATCAGTTAAGGCTTGTTCATGCTAAGAACAATAGCTGAAGCTTTAATAAACATGGATAGCAAAGTCAACATGTTTAATTTTTATATCATTCTGTATTATTAGTTTGAGCAGTATTGTTTGATTTGTGTGTCTAGTTTTATTAGTGTTATTATTATTTTATAATTATTATGTTCAAATATATATATTTTAGTAATTATTCTAAGCTGATTATGAAGCTAAAGAGTACAAAATTAAATGTTTATCGAACACATTTTACTTGAACCTTTTCTTATCCAACATTTTCTTCATCCAACAGTTAATTATAATTGCTGGTAGTTAAATGATTATATGGTTTTATCAGCATTGTTTGAATTTCTTTTTGCTATTTTATTTTATTGACTTTTCTTTCCTAGGAGTTGCTTAGGTTTCCAAAGCTCCACGATGCCATAGTAGAAGTAGTCACTTCTCTTCTCAGGAAGAGGCTACCTGTCACCAATGAGATGGTTTGTTTTTGTTTTTTTCCCTCATGCTTTTTATGTGCATGTGGATCTTCTCTAAATGAGTGTTTACGCTGTGCTCCAGGTCCACAATCTTGTGGCGATTGAGTTGGCTTATATCAACACCAAACACCCAGACTTCGCAGACGCCTGTGGGCTCATGAACAACAACATTGAGGTTCACACATATTTTAATGACGATTTAATTTAGATTTACGACCGAAGTGCATTGATTAGAACATATTTCAGTGTGAAGTCTGTTCTTACAGGAGCAGAGGCGTAACCGAATGAGAGAGCTTCCCTCAGCGGTGCCCCGTGATAAGGTATGATGTTAAATCATAAGGGGATATACTGTATATTTTTCACACAAAAACGTGACGGGCTGCTATTTGCAATGTTCTTTTTTTCTCTTTTCCTCTCTAGAAATTAGTTTATGTTTCATAAACCAAAGTCTCTAGAATTAGCTAGTTGAAAACCTGCTGTCTTCCTCTCTAGCTGACTAGACTCTTCTCTTCCTGTCTCTCTTTGTAGTCCTTAAAAGGTCCAGGTGGGCAGTCAGTGTCACCCACTGAGCAGCCGCCTGCTGAGGGCGATGGCCCTAAGGTGTGTTGCGCCCCCTGTGTGTAGGGGCAAAGCATGGAGTTGATTTTCAACCCAATCAAACTGCTCCCACTGACTGCATGCTCACCAACCTCTAAACTGACAGCAGATCATGTTTTTGCTGTGCTGTTGTGATTTTACTCGTCAGGATCTTCTCAAACTTCTGTTGTGTGTTTGCTGAGTTGATATTTAAAGGTTGATTTTGAAGACCCTGGACAACTTCTGCTGTTTTTGCAGTTGCATCT
Source organism: Cyprinus carpio (assembly GCF_018340385.1). NCBI lineage: Eukaryota > Metazoa > Chordata > Actinopteri > Cypriniformes > Cyprinidae > Cyprinus > Cyprinus carpio. The sequence goes on along the minus strand of NC_056621.1, from coordinate 13,503,487 downwards.
TTTCAGTTTAAGGCTGAAATTGGTGTTTTATTGCTGTTTGAAAACAGCAATGGACTGCACGTGAAGGTGCATGGATCACTAGTGGGCGTTCACTCCTGTGGTGGTGTTCTTGTTTGTGCGTGTCAGATGGCTGGAGGAGCTCAGGGGGAGCAGGAAGGAGGAACGGGGACCTGGAGAGGCATGTTGAAGAAAGGAGACGAAAGCCAGGGTGAAGACAGGACTAAACCACAAAGCTCCGTCCCCGCCAGCCCTCAGAAAGGACACGCAGTGAACCTGCTTGATGTGGTGAGTCAATGAAACACAAATACATTTGATTGTGCCACAGAAATGACTTCAAGCGGGTAAATAAAAGCGTTTGTTTGCTAACACGGTCACAGTGAATTAGTGCTGATTTGTTCTGATCTTTGGCCAGCCTGTGCCGGTCGCCCGGAAACTGTCTGCTCGTGAACAGAGGGACTGCGAAGTCATCGAGAGGCTCATCAAGTCGTATTTCCTCATTGTCCGTAAAAACATCCAGGACAGGTAGATGCCACGTGAAGCAGTTTCTGGTTTCATGTTTTAAGCAGATTGCTCATTCTGTTTCTCTGTCTCTGCAGTGTACCAAAGGCTGTGATGCACTTCCTGGTCAACCATGTGAAGGACAGCTTACAGAGCGAGTTGGTGGGGCAGCTGTATAAACCCGCCCTGCTGGACGACCTCCTCACAGAGTCAGAGGACATGGCCCAGCGCCGCAATGAAGCCGCAGATATGCTGAAGGTAACGGCAGTAATGACGTATAAAGTAAAAATTATTGTTATTATATTCATTTACAATGATAAATATATATTAATCTAACATGTTTAGTAATGTAGTTATTACATTAATATGAATAATACTACTAGTAATTTACTATTAAACAATATTAATGAAATAATAATTAACAATGTATAATTAGCAAAAATGTATATTAAGGAAAAATGTGTTGTAATGGAAAGTAGCCTTTACAATAACATTTAATTCATGTTTAATAATAATAATAATAATTGTGTATTTTAATTTAAAATGTGTTTTAATTGATGTTTAATAATAATAATAATAATTATATAAGATATATAATATATAGATATGCATCGTTATTTAAGATTAAAACTAGTGTTTAAATAATTATTTAATATATATTTTTAGTTATCTTGTATTAATTAAAATGTGTATTAAGGCAGTGTTAGCCTTTACATTACAATCATATGTTAATAATAATATTTATTATTATATGATTATTGTGTGTATAAATAACTTAATAATAATTAGGGGTGTGACGAGACACTTAACCACGAGACGAGACACGAGACTGGGTTCACAAGAACGAGGACGATAGGAGATTTTTAAACTTTTTTTAAAAGAAATCTTCAATGATGAAATATATAGGGAAAAACTGTCTTTTATTCAACTGAAAAACAAAATGCAAAAGAATGTAGATGCATTTTGAAATCAAACTGTACTTATGAAATTAAACATAATTTAATAAATTTGATGCAGGTATAAACAACATGTAAACACTGCAAAAGGGTTTGCCACAAACTCAACTGATAGGCAAGTAATTGCACAAAATTATATAGTATACATAAAAATAAATAATAAACAACACAATATCCTTTTGTGTATTTGAAATTTTTCTGGTTATCAAATGAAGGCATTAAACATTAATTTTATCATTTATCATTTAATTATTGAAAATTAAGCAAACTTTATTTTTTGGCAAAAAAAGGAGATTTACTATTAAAATTAAAACATGGAAGAAATGTTGTGTTATTATTCCTTTAAAATAATGTTTGTTTCATTTTAGTAGTAGTAATAGTAGTAGTAGTAGTAGTAGTAGTAGTAGGCTGTGTACAGCACATTCTATTGTCCTTATTTCAAACTGGACTTTTATTTTGACGGGTTGCAGTAAATACCTTTACAGTTCTGTGTATGTGATATGACGCTAGTTTTACTCAAATCAAACGGTTAAATGCTTAAATGACGTGTAGATGTTGTTCATGTGTTTACTTCCTCATTTAGTGAGACAGCAGACGCTGAAATCACCGCGAGGGTCACGTGCTTCAGTGTGTGTGTGTGTGTGTGTGTGTGTGTGTGTGTGTGTAAACCGCGCATCTGCACCATTCATTAACAGACGGGCAGAACATGCAGGATTCATATTTAAATTGACTTTTGCAGCTTTATATTTACAGATACTAGTCCATGTCGTGTTTTGATTTAAGTGTTATGACCTACTTTTGGTTAATTAATTAAAAATTTGAGAAATTCCGTGAGTTAAACTATATAATAGTGATTATGTATTCATGAAAAAATAGTTAGTAATGCAGAGTATCCTTTGATTTAATATTATTTGTTAATCATGAATATTACTTTTATTATTATTAATTATATAATATTAAATAATAGCATTACATTTTTAATTATTATTATCATTACTTATTATTTTTAATTAATTAAAACAATTAACATTAATGTAGAGGCTAATTTAACCTTTTTTTCAAATGTGATATTATTTGAAATTATTGTATTGTGTTTTATCATATTATATGATGAGCAATGTTCAGCTATTTTAAAACGTATATCTTCTTCTCTACCCCTAGGCCTTGCAGAAAGCCAGTCATGTGATCGCTGAGATCCGAGAAACACACCTGTGGTGAAGTCCAGCCCCTCTCCCTTGTCAGCCTCGTCTCTCTTCTGTCTGGAGTTCACAGACAGCCAACTTGAAAAATGCACTGGTGTCAGTTAGTGTGTATTGAATATAATTTAATGTACACAGCGGACTCTTCTTTAAATACACTGATGGCAGCACATATCACGTCACGCCTGCACACGTCCCATTCAGTGATCTCTCTCATGTATGTAAGCAGATACATAATGTACGCTGCAGATAATGTGTGGCCTGTTAAAGGACTGTGTGTTCCTGATCTAGCCTAAATTAAAGGTAATGATAGAAACAAATCAAAGGCTTTGTCATGATGTTGTGGCTTCATTTGCAACTTGTGGTATGATTGGACATTTGCAAAGGTGCACTCAGTAATATTTGTATGTATTTCTGTTCGATATAGCGGTCAATTTATATTGACAATGTTGCAGGATCACAGAAATTTATTCTGAATGTCTAATATCAAGATAAAGTGAGAAGCATTTGACTGGTCATGTGATCTCAACTTGGTGTCCCCTAAATAAGGGTGACATGCTCAATGTAAATAAATCCTCTTTTATTCGACTGTTGATAGCGAGTCTACATGATTTGAAACATAAGCAGCACTCATCTCTTTTGTGTGAATGTATAAAACTTTTTTTAATAAAACCAAAATTACTAGGTGCACCTTTAATTTCATAATGTTATTTGTTAAATTTTTGGTCATATAAAATTAACTAAAACTTTTGATTAATGTAGTTTAATTCAGTGTTGGTGTTTTTATCTGCACATATAATTTTAACACATTTTATGGTGTACTGCAACTGTATTTACTGTTACATATGAATAATAATACAATTAGAGCTCAAACAACTAATCGATTTAATCGATTAAAATCGATTATTAAAATAGTTGTCAACTAATTTAGTAATCGATTCGTTGCTAAATAATTTTTATTTGCCGTAAGCGGCTCATTTCGTGCATATTTTAAATCTGCGGTGACCAAAGTGTGGCAGTAATGAGCCACCGGAGGTTTTTACTCAGCCAGTACAGCAGGAGAAGTAGCGACTAGCCAATAGCTGGCCTCGTTTTTATGTCACGTGCTTCCCGCACAGCGTCTCTCTGTCTGCAGCATTCAGCGTGATGGGTGAGGCAGGCGGCAGTGAAGTAAGCTCGAGTAAGAAAAAGAAAAAAGCGGAAGATAAAACTAATCAGACGAAGTCATCCAAAGTGTGGGAGCAAAAAGAGAGCAAGCCTAACTGTTAAGCCCTGAACATTTGGACATGTTGACGTTTTTGCACTGCAATGCAATGTTTTTCTCAAATAATGAGTGAATAGTGTTCTGCCTCATTTCCCACAGGTAGTTGAATTACTGTCAGTTCAAGCATAAGCTGTTTTGTTAACATTTTTATCGCTTTATTACATTTTTGAATTTTGCACTGTTATAAGGACCACTACGTATTTAAATCCGATGAAAATCACAGTGTGCAAAGACTTTTATTTGTGCAGATTCTGCAGTACAATGTTGTTTGCAAATGTTTAGTCGTAAAAGCTGATAACATTGCTTTTTAACAATTAACATTTAAAGCTTTGTCGTTTACCAGTTCATAATTCAGTCTTGCAGCCTAATTATGACTGACTGAGAGAGGTTAATGTTTAAATGTATTTGAAATGCACTTTTTTCTAAGTATTCACTGCTCTTTTTCACACAGCAGGTTTTTTTGTGTGTTCAGTTTTTTTTCTGGACAACCTTCTGATGGATTTTACTTTAAATTTTACTTTAAAATGTGAGTTCCATTCAGGTTTCATGCCATTGGCACTTTATTGAAAGGATTGTTTACAATTTCACAGCATAAGCTATAAAGCTGTTTCCCTGGTATAAGCTGTGTGTTTACAATAATAATAGCTGTGTGTTTACAAAAAAAGAATAAAAGGCAATTTACTGCAATTTTAATTCTGTTTTATTCTTATTCGTCGTGATAATATGTTCTGAAAGATTCCTTAATAAGCTTTGTTCGGGATGTTAAAGCTACTTTAGGAGCCCTAAGGACTGCCATGGTGAAAACATTATTTGAAATCTCCTTGTGAAATTTGCTAGAGTATGTATGGGTCAGTGTTTTTGATTGCAAGAAGAGTTCGACAAAGGATAACTAACATAATAAAACACAACTCCAGGTATGTTTTTGATGAGGATATGACAATGCAAAATGGTTAAAATCTCTAAAAAGTCTATGTTGAATGATAAAGACCCTTTGTTAATAATTTACTTGGGAAAAAAAAAAAAAAATGGGCAAAACTAAAATATAAGTACATAAACCGATTCATCGATTAATCGTAAAAATAATCGACCAATTAATCGATTATCAAAATAATCGTTAGTTGCAGCCCTAATTATTTTAACACATTTTTTTGTTTTATTAATCTGTGTTTAATTTTTTTTATTTGGTTAAATAATATACACATGAATTGAGTCCACTGAAACTAACAGAAAGTGCTATTATTTATTCATGGCAAAAATGTGCAAGAGACTGCAAAGCAAAAATGTACAGCCAGACCATTTTTGTATGTTCCGAATAATGACTTTTAAATATCTTCAAACAAAACTAATGCAGAAGGACAGAAATTCCTCTCATATGTGCTGTCAACATCTATCTCAGCCTTCCTCCCATCTTGCCTTTGCCGCGTCCCTTGGCACTAAGAGAGAAAAGCAAGAGGTTAAAATTAGGTTTTGGCCTTACATCTGAACATGGTTCAACACTAAGTGGTTAGTGAGATTTCAAGCTTGTGATTTATACCTCTGGTGATCCTGGACGCGGGCAAGGAGCTGATTTATCTGTGAGAGACGGAAATGTGACAGCTAAGTGCTAACAGGATACAGTGATAACGAACGCAACCTAATTACCTCAGACCAAACTCCAGCTGTTCATCGTGAACTGGATTTTGTTAAACTGTCAATGACTCAAAAATTGGGTCTGGCAGAGCTCCGTAACGTCTCAAAAGCAACTTGAAAGTAAGTAAATGAAGTTATCACTTACATCGTACTTCTGGCGTTTCAGTTTCTCGTTTAGATCGTACTTTTCTGCTTCCAGCTGCATCAACCACTGCCACAATTCATTGGCTTTATCCCTGCAACCAGAGACACAAATGGTAAGGTTCACACAGAACGCGTTCTGGCTTTCCACTTGGTTGTTTTTAAATTCTTTTTCATCATCGCCTAGTTGCAGTTAAAGTTCGAAAAGCGCGTTTAGAGACGTTCTTTTCCCGTTCTTCTCGTTTTTGAACGCAAGGAGGCAATCAGTGCGAATGGCCACTATTACAACAAGTGTTTTATGTTTGTTTGTTTTTTCATTTGATGATATCCTACTAAGTTGTGTAGGTTCTATTGTAATAGTAACTATTTCGTAAAACGCGTTTCAAGACAATGTTATTTTCTATTAGTTAGCGTTTTTGAAGTGTGAATGACCCAAATTTTTAGAAATGATCTTAAGTGTTTATTTAACTTGTAGTTTTTACTCTAATAGTCACTAGGTCACTGATTGGTGGTAAAGGTCAACTATTAACCAGCGCCAATAATATGCATCTAAATAATATGTGCCAATATATAAAAGCTTTTGTACTTGAGTTTGTCGTCACTCAGATGATCAATGCTCAGTGGTTTTCGCCGATCAGCCAGGATCTTCTTCTTTTTCTCCCTTTCGGTCTGTTTCTTTGCACCTTTGCGTCCTTCACCCTTTAGTTCAGCAATAATTATAATATTAATGAAAGAAACTGCATAACATTATCATGTGACCTCAAATATTTAGACGTTTACAGTCACTGACCCTTTGCTGTATGCCACCATACTGATGGGTCATATTAGTAAGAGCTTTCTTCTTCTTGGCATCTTCATCCTGCTTCTTTCTCTGCTCTTCCTGCTCCTTCCTCTCTCTCTCTTCCTGTCAACAATTCAGATCGTAGGTTTCATCTCTGTTATAAGCCTCTAGTTCATCGTTTCACTTCAATGGCTGAGCGCAGAATAAGTTAAATTTAGATTGAAAGGTTTGTAGAAATTATCCAGTAGCATGTAAAATGCATTCGTTTGACTATACAAGGATAATTTTGTTAACATCCTCAACAAAGGTGATTTAAAGGTGTAAATTCAGGACTAGTTTGGTGTCATTGGTGGAAAGGTGTTCCAGTAGGCAGCTGGTGTAGCAGAAGATGGCAGGCGTTGACAGTCAGAATGTGACAGGAACTCACGGCGAGTCTGGCCTGACGCTCTTTCTCTCTCTCTGCTCTCACTCGCTGCTGGTCGGCTCTCTCTGCTCGCCTCTTCTCCTGTTCAAACACATATTCACATACTTCTGCTCGTAAGTTTATGTACCTCTTGCAGGTTCTGCAAGATGTTGATCTGGTTTAAAACAAAAATTAGAATACCTCTTTTCGACTTTCATATTTAAGAAATTAAAAAAAGGATGTAAATCTATAAGAATTACTGTCTACAAAGAGCTGTACAAACTCAAGACATTTACATCAGCAATAAACAACATTTATGAGGAAAGCACTCACAATTCTGTTGACCAGAGCAATGAGTTCCTCTTCATCTTTCTGTCTCTGGAGGAAGTGAGCCTCTATAAGAGACTGTAGTTCTGTTAAATCCTTCTCCTGACGCTTTTTTTGGATGTCCTGCCACACACACACACACAATTGATACAAGTTACAGGTGGGCTAAAAACGAGAGAGGTGTGTGTTTAAAGAGAAAAATCTCCTACTTACATCAAAATCTACTTTTTCTCCCTCTGGAATTTTTGGTGCTTGGATATTTGATAGATACTTGAGATAAAAGATTGAGCCTTTAAAAAAAGTTTTATCCGGCAATATAATTATACGCTCTGTACAAATGAACAATGGGACTTACTTTGGTTTGGACTTTGAGTCATCTACTGTAATTGGAGAAAGGTGTTTTTAATAGCAAGGGAATAGAATAGTAACAATAAATAGTATAAGAATTAGTATAGGCAGTATCAAATTGCCAAATGCACTTTTCACTAATTTTGCTCAATTAAGATTTATTCTGTTTGTTGGTAATACATGCCAATGTAAATGTATGCTAATAGCCACTGGCATTATAATAAATAACTAAATAAATTAATGTTCATTTATAATATTAAAATATACAATACCTTCCTCCCTTTTATAAAATGAGATAAAACACAAACAAAGAGACAAAAAATTTGTAAGTGAAAATACGATGCATTTTCATCATAATAAATCGTGCATAAAAATTATAAAGTTATTGCAAAATTTGGAGTAAAAGATTGTTACTCACTGAACTCCCTCATCCATCACATCTTCTGTGTCAGACATGACTATAAACTACGTCAAAGATTACATTACAAATATTGTTAAATGCAACACCAATAATATAAAATACCTCCTGTTCATTATTCCTAAAAGGCAGGGATTTGGTAGGAATAGATGACTCTTACCTGAGTTGTGTGTGGATCCCAGAGATCTCAGGAGCCGCTCTCTTTTAGAGCGCAGTTAGAGCAGCGGGCCTCAGTCTCAAGGCTAACATACTAACACACCACGTGATCACAACGCCTCACATTGGCGTGCACTGAAAGCCTTCGTCTATTGTTAGACTGTCAGATGCATTTCAGTAAAGTTCTAAAACCAAACATTCTCTTTGACCTGCCTTGTTTTACCACCCCATGAAACCCAATCCATTCAAAGTAAGAAGCAGACAGATTGTCACAAATGACAATGAGTGTAGTACAGGAAACACACAGAGGCAATGTGTGTACGTATCACTACTTTACTGTGAAAGCTTTTTTGACAATACAACAATTATACAGTTGCTGATAGTCTAAACTGTTATAGTAGGAAATACCTGATTGATATTTTGAGAGAGTTGAGCTATATTACTACCAAAATGATTTATAATGCTATACCAGTAAGACTGTTAAGATGAAGTGTTTGTAGCATGACTTTGAGACTCCAAGTGCAAAGCATATGGTTGAAAGTCATAAGGCAAAAGCAGTATTAGCAAAGCATGATCAAACACCTAAACCACAACATGTTATAAAGCATTACATCATGAGTGCAAAATCAACAGTTCATCTGAATCTCCATGCATATGAAACTTCAGTGGTTTTAATATTTTTTTTTTTTTTTATTTTTTTTTTTTTTTAATTTTTAATGTCATAATCAAGGCTATAGATGCAGTCTAAAGAAAGATGCAGTCAAATTTAGTGTTGTTTGGCAAATATTCATGAGCAAAATCCTGCCATTTCATTAGGATTCCATGCAATCTGGAAGTTCGCTTAAGAGCGAAACATTGACCCACACAGATTTCGCAACAGGTTCACATTGGTTGCAAAAGTTTACTTGGTTTGAGTGACTTCTGCATGAACCGTGCCTCATACATGTTTACACTTATTGACAGAAGACAGTTTTGTTAATGCAACCGCATCGGTTTTAATGGTTACTGGTAGCTGTAATTGTATTATAAATGTTTATTATAATTTTATATTCTGATGTAACAGAAAAGTAAATTGTTTATATAATTCAATAAGAAAATGAGATAAAAAAAAAAGTTTTCACCTTATAGGGTTCTGGACAGTAGGGACAAAAAAAATGCTAAATGCAAATAATAAAATTCAACTATATAATCATGCATAGTTATGAGAGCAAAATAAATAAGCGTATCAATGTGTAAAAGATAAGTGAAAAGACTTTCCACTTAAACACTTGCGTCCAATCAAACTCTACAGTGTGTTGGTGTAAATCCACCTGTCACTTTTTAATATTTGATATTAAAGGGATAGTTCACCCAAAAATTTAAATTAATTACTCACTCTCATGTCGTTCCAAACCCATAAGACCTTCGTTCATCTCCAGAACACAAATTAAAATATTTTTGATGAAATCCAAGAGCTTTCTCACACTGCATAGACAGCAACGCAACTGACAAGTTCAAGGCCCAGAAAGGTAGTAAGGACATTGTTAAAATAGTCCATGTGACATCAGTGGTTCAACCGTAAATTTATGAAGCTACGATAATACTTTTTGTGCACAAAGAAAACAAAAATAACAAATTTATTAAACAATTTCTTCCCTTCTGTGGCAGTCGAAAATACCATAAAGTTCATGTGCATTCTTCCCTTTGCAAACATGCCGCAGCGGATCTGGGTTCTACATCAGATTGTTGGCTCCTGTGTCAGTAGTGTCACATGCATGCGAAAAATCATTCTTTTTGTTTTCTTTGCACACATAAAGTTCTTTCGTAACTTCATTAAATTAAGGTTGAACCACTGATGTCGCATGGACTATTTTAACAATGTCCTTACCACATTTCTGGGCCTTGACGATGGTAGTTCCCTTGCTGTCTATGCAGGGTCAGAAAGATCTTGGATTTTATCAAAAATATTTCAATTTGTGTTCAGAAGATGAACAAATGTCTTTACGGGTTTGGAACAACAAGACGGTGAGTAATCAATGACAGAATTTTTATTGTTGGGTGAACTATCCCTTTAATACATTAATATGCATTATTTGGCTTGTGCATTCATGGTCATTTTAATACATATAAATGTTTTAGTTTAAAGGCTTTTCTTATCTTACAAAATGTTTATTTTGTACTGTACGTTGTCACTTGATTTATAAGATCTGTGTCCTGAAGTTGCAAAATCATGCACATTTAATGGATGCAGCTTCCACTTGGGCTAATCTGGGATCCGTCGGATGTCTTTATTTTCTTGTTCCTGTAAAACATCAGGGAATACGTTGTTAATGTGCTAATGAGTTATCAAAAGAGACAGTACGAGCAAGTTACATTTGCTCTACATATGTCATGTGTATAACTCAGCAGGCTTTTTCAACACTTCCTCAAATACACCAAAGCAAATACATCAGCCGTCCACACCTGTTCCCAGTTATAGAGTTAACACGCTGGTGCCGTGACCCAGACGAATACACACAACTGACATGGTCAGAGGTCTCAAGTTGTGCCACAAGTGCGACAAATACCTGGTACATTGTCATCTATGTCACTTTCAAGGACAAATTCAGCTGAACGACCAGTAGAGGTAGCCGACACTAGCTTCTTTGCTAGCTTTTTTGCTAGTACCTTTGAATTAATAGTAATAAATCATAAAAACAGATTCATGTCAGGGCTCATGTGCTAGATTTGGGTGTTAAGGAGGTTAATGTGACAATGTGATACTTTTATCCTTTCTGTAACTCTGAATATTAAACTGCTTTGCTGCGTGACATCATGCTAATCCAGTGATTTATGGCCATGCAGTGGCACAACAGAACAGCTGCGGCAGAGAATGCAACGCATCATGACACAATGCTACATGGGAGGCGCTGGGTGAAACAAACACATTGGAATTATGCATGACACGCCGACGGTCCAATGCAGGAGAACAGGATCGGGGCTTTAAATATAGTGTGGCATGATATGCGAACGAGAGATTTACAATCTTGCTGGCCAGTGAGGGTCATGACTTCAGACATTTGCTGTCGCCGCACCGTCAGTTTAAACACCTCCCACTGGCTGCTCCACCCTTTTTAGGGAGCAAAGCTACTCATTGGTGTGAAGATATTTTGAAAAATGTATTTTTTTGACCAATGAATGTCCATGAGGGCGAATGTTATTTTTGGACTCCATTTGATTTTCATTGCATGGACAAAAGCAGTTGAAACATTCTGCAAAATATCTTTTGTGTTCCACAGAAAAAAAGCAAAAACCCACAAAGGTCACTCACCATTTGTGACGAATTTACTCTTGGCTGCAAACACCTGAAAAAAAGCAACCCAATAAGTGTGTGATTTGAAAAAGTCCTGCAACTTCAACCCAATCTCACAGGACTATGTGACTATTTTACAAAATGGTGATTTTATATAAATTCATACATTGTGAACTATTGTTTTTTTTGTAGATCAAACCTTTGCCATCCAGTCATATACAGTATAAAATTAACCACTGATATAATACAGACCCTTCAAGATGAAAGGTCTTTTTGGAAACAGGGCCATTGCTTGAATTCATGAGGCCTGTGACCAGTCTTAGGTCTAAAGACATGCTGGCTAACTGTAAAGTTTGTAGATAATTTGAGTAAAGTGAATAACAAACCATAAAATCAACAGGTATCAAACACCACTTAAGTTTTTCCTGTTACACCTCGAGATCTGTCAGTCTTTTCTGGGTCGGTCAAAGGAAACAATCAATGAAATAACTGACTTTAATGGACTTAAACATCATATGATGTTTCCGTCCATTCAGCTTACCTTGGAAGGTGTGGAGCCCTTTGTTTCCCATGGGCCACGAGGTTTAGTGACCTCAGCTGGCTTTTGCTCCTTTCAGAACACAAAATTACACCACCCCAATTAAATTTGCATACAGTAGGTTAATGGATTTTATATGAATGTTTTATGTTAAAGTTTACCTTTCTAGAAGGGGATTGAATAGAAGAAGAGAAAAAAATAACAGACAGCAGCATGACGGGAAAGGGAAAAGGAAAATAAAAGGCCACAGCTAGAAAAGTGGGAAGGAGATGGAGATAAAATCACTTATGGAAAGATATATGATCCTTTCAGTAAAGAACTGAGACTGTTTCAGATGGCAATACCATTGTACAGAATGAATACTGTAAACATGTACCATGTTTTTTACATGGAATTCCAAGGTACTTCAAAGAATAACATAGTGTTACTATGGCACATGCCCAAAAATCAATGGTTCCCAAATTATTTATTAAAGGTAGAACTATAAACATACATATATTTTAAAAATAATATATTCTTAATATTATCTAACTATTAACTATGACTTTTTGAAATTTCTATATACTTTTTAAATCTAATCCATAAATGCAATACACTGAAGAATCACTGGAGGGCCACCTTGTACCATGCAAAATATAAAAGTGTGTATCTAAATTTACTTCAACTTGTGTGAAACCACACTTCACTGTTCATGTGAACGTTTTGAATTCTATAATAGAAAATGTAGATACATAAATAAAGACCATTCTCCCTAACGTTCTGTGGTCTGTGAGCATAAAACATATTAAAACGGATACATGTTCAAATGAAAAGTAAATCTAATTTATCTCAACTCTCATAAATAACACAGTCAGTTTTTAATTATCGTATTCATTGCAAATTGTAGACTCTAACCACATCTATCAAAGTATTTAAAATTTCCCCTTTGAGGTTTGTCTGGTGGTTTTTGTTTTTGTTATAGGTTGTTTTAATAGGTGTATTGTTATTATTGTGTTATTGTTGTCTCCAGTTCTCTTCTTAATGTATGTTTGTATGAGTGACTCTGATCTTGAAGGCTGGTAAAAGAAGCTTAAAATAAACATAGAGCCATGAGTGAAATATAGCTCAGGAGAGAAGGTTGGAGCTGTGCCACATCAATGCAGAGCGAGTTTCAACACTTGACCTTTCACTGATTTCTACAAAAACACTCTTTTTTTGTTTCATGTCAAAGTATAAATGGTTTTTAGGACTGACAAAAACACTACTCCATTTCAAATCCATTAATTTTCAGTTCACAAGATCTCTGGTCTCGCACCAGTTTTTCCACTTCATCAACAGGTGGCGTTAAACAACCATTAAGCTCCTCTCCATGTGAAGAGAATTTCCTATTGACTGCATTTCACTAAAAGCCTAGGTATATGGGAATTTTTTATTTATTTTTTAATAGACAATGAGAAAATGAAGCCTTGGCAAGTAACTGAAATAAGTTTAAACTTAAGCATTAGAATTACTAAAATAACGCTGGCAGATGGATAGACAGACAAAGATTTACAGGCAAAGATTGACAGACAGACAGACAGACAGATACTGTAGATAGATACTGTAGATAGATAGATAGATAGATAGATAGATAGATGTACAGAAAGTGACAGACTCACTGTTTTGGCAGGTGGTTTTTCTGGTTCAGGAGCTGGTTTGGGTTCAGCAGGCTTGGGCTCTGGAGTCTTGGTTTTCCAGCTGTTAATGCGACCAGCCACACCGATGTTCAGACCAGCTGTTTCCTGAGAGGACAGTTAGCAGGAATTCATACTTTTGTTTGTCAAATTAATACTGCTTCATCTGCTTATTTCAGTAATTTTGTACTAAAAATCTCTTCTCTAGTCTCTTCTCTTGTACCTTGGTGACTGGTGGGGGGCTTGCTGGACTCGGGGTGGGATTGACCACATTCCCTTTCTCCCACATACTCTTGATGCTCCGCAGGCTTTCAGCCACAGGTACATCCACGGGAGATTTGGGTGATTTGGTCACTTCTTTGGTCTGCTGAACAATAGATAAGTGTCTCAAACTGAGTTATAAATGACAGGTGGCTGCTCTAGTGTTTACAGTTCCTCACCTGAACAGCAGAAGTGTATTGCTCTAGTCTGTTTCCAATCTTGCAAACTAATGGAGTGTGTGACGTCTTAACTGGACTGGTGTAAATAAACAACAGTATGAACTCAGTGCATGCCAGACCCCAGTACTTGTTTGACTGTTGAGTAAACACACTTCTTACCTTTTTAGAGCAGATTTGTTCAGAAATTCAGCTTTCTCTCCAATCTGTCACAGAATAGTATCACATAAAACACATTATTATAGTACTATGTTCAGAAAATAAGGTAATACTACAGTGCTTTTTTGTAAGAGTCAGAATAGATCATAGAGCCATTAACCTTTGCGGAGGCACCCTTCGGAGCGATGAATGGTGCTTTGCTCCCTTCTTTCGACTCCTCCTTTTGTTTTTTTTTCTCGGCTGCCTCTGCTCTCCTTCGCTCAATCTCTTCCTTCATCTTCTTCCTCTCTTCCTGTTAATTTTAGTGATGACAATGAGACTAAATACTGGCATTCTGCATGTCTGTATACTTAAAAGTACATACTTTTCCAGCACAGTACATACTTAGTAAGCAGAATTAGTATGCAAATTAGCATAATTCGCACAACTTTCTTTTTCTACCTCCTCTTTGGCTTTCTTTTCTGCCAACTGCTGTTTCTTCTGCTTCTCTTCCTCCTCCAGAATCTTCCTCCTTTCCTCCCTCTTCTTCTTCAGCTCCTCGAGCTCGGCCTCGGCAGTTTGCTGCTTCTGCTTCATCTTCTCCAGCACCTCGCTGTCTGTCTCATTCCGCCTGCGCTTCAGCTCTTGAAGCTTGCGTTCTGCCTCCAGCTTGGCGATAGGATCTTGCTTTTCTGTGTCAGGAGAACGCAGGCTGGTTGGACTAAAACGCAAAGAAAAAATGTCTTTATATTAATTTTGGCTCTCCAAAAAATCTGGGAATGCAAATAAAGTAAATGATGAAATGACAAATGAGTCTTTGCCTTAGTGTCTTCTCTGGTTTCTTGGCTTTGGCTGGGCTGTCAGCTACATCTTGTGGCTTTGTTGGCACTTTCAGCTTTGAATGGAGAAACGATGAATATTATTTTATTCTCAGGTTGTGCTGTCATTCTTTCAGTCATAAATGTTTTGGTAGAACTGTGATGTATTAGGACATCAACTTACTTTGTCACGTAAAAAGGAAGGTTTTGGTTTTTCCTCTACAACCTAAAGAGATAAAAACCGGTCACCTTTATTTCTATTAGTGTTAGCAGGTAATTTTTCTAATATAGAAATCAGTGGGTATAGCATGGAGAACTGACCACACCTCATGCAAATTACACAGCAAAAACAGAGCAACACAAGGCAGTCTTGACAGAAATATTGTTTTCAAAACGGCAAAAGTTAATAAAGCAAGTGATAAAAGTAAGTGATGTGATCATAAATGGGTTAATCTCATGAAAACTTATCCATGTGATATTTAAGATTTTTTGGTGCATTTTGACATTCTTATTGCTGTAATAAGTAATAAAATCATGTTAAGTGTATTACAGTAAAATAATGTAAAACAAAAATAAACTGGCATAAATTAAATACAACACATCACAGGTTTCATGAGATTGACGCAAATACTGTGTCCATCCAGTCAAACCAAAAAACACATTTAAAGCTTGGGCTGTGCATAAAGTACATCTGTGATTTCATCTGTGCATCAGTCAAGCTAAGAAGTGAATACCTCCTCCTTTGATCTGACTTTTTCTTCTACGTTGACCTTCTTTTCTTCAGCTTCTTTCTTCCATTTAGGCTTTTCCTCAACCTCTTTCTTTGGAGCCACAGATTTCTCCTCAACCCTCTTCTTTGGGGTTGGTTTTTCTTCAACACTCCTCTTCAGCTGTGGTTTTTCCTCTTCTTTCTTTGGGGTTTTGGGCTTCACCTCAACTTCCCTAATTGATTTTTTTGGTGTTTCTTCAACAGGTACATGGGGTTTCTCTTGCTCCTTCATAAGTTTCTCATCCTCCTTCTTCACTGGAGCTTCATCTTGAATTTGAACCTTCACCACAACAGGTTTTTCTTCAGGTTTCTTTACCTGTTCTTCTTTCTCCACCAGCTTTTCCTCTTCACTCTGTGGTGTAGTTGGTTGTACTATGACTTCCACCTCTATTTGGTCCTCTTTTGTTGGTTCTTTTCCTGATATTTGACTTTCGTCTTCAACCTCTTTCTTTTCTAAATCTGCACAGGCTAAATCTGCATTTGTTTGTTCTTTAGTCTCTATATTAGTTTCTTCCTAAAAATATAACAAATAATTGAAAATATTTTCCGACTATAAATCAATTCAAAGGCATATTAAAATCCTTAGAATCTCATACCTCATTCAGTGCAGCTGGTTCTTTGGGTTTCTCCTCTGTGGATTTCTGTAACAAATGAAGTGTCAGAACAAACTAATATTGTAGAAGCCACATGAAATGCATTGCTAACATACTAAACTTTCATCATATGATGGAATGACAGCAAAAAATTTTGAGGAAATGACCTGTTCTCTGAGGTAGGACCTCTGTGATCTGTCTTCCTCTTCTGGTTCTTCAGTCTTCTCAGGAGATTCTTTGGGTTCCTCTGCCGCTGTGACTGGCACTGGATCCTCCTTTTTTGTGATTGCCTCCTCAACTTCAACGTTGCTTTCCTCTATCTTTTCTTCCTCATTTTTCTCTTCCCTTTCCTTCCAAGAGTTGGTTTCTGAAGAAACATCATTTTGGGAGGACTCTTGTTCACCATTTCTGCCATTTGGGTCGTCCTCTGTGGTGGTGGTGACAGTTTCATCCATGATGGTGGGATCAAGTTCCTTCTGTCTCTCCAAAGCTTCCTTCATTCTTTTCTGTCTCCGCTCTTCTCTTTTGGCGATCCTCTCTAAGAGAGCCTGTTCATCATCCTCAGCTGGTGCAGAACTAGTGATCAAGGAGGACGTCTCTGTGCTGAAAAGAACAAAATTATCAGTATAGTCAACATGTCTTTCCAAAACCGTTAGACCTTTGTTCATCTTCGGAAAACACAAATGAAAATATTTTTGATGAAATCCGTGAGCTATTTAGTAAACCGTTAGATCTTTGTTATAGTCCGTGTGACATCAGTGGTTCAACTGTAATCTTATGAAGCTACAAGAATAATTTTTGTGCGCAAAGAAAATAACAATAATGACTTTATTCAACAATTATTTTTTTGACACAGGACATAGAACCCAAATGTGCTGCAGTTCTGTTTTCTTTGTCCTCGTAGCTTCATAAAATTATGGTTGACCAACTGATGTCACATGGACTATTTTGACAATGTCCTTACTACATATCTGGGCCTTGAACGTGTCAGTTGCGTTGCTGTCTATGGAGAAAATGTCAGAAATCTCTCGGATTTCTTAGTTTGTGTTCTGAAGATGAACAAAGGTCTTATGGGTTTTGAAAGATATGAGGGTGAGTAATTAACAAGAACATTTTTAGGAGAACTATCCCTTTTAATTTCAGCATTTAAAAAAACAAACAATTATTTTAAATCAGAATTTTAGTAAAAAACCTTTTTGTTTGTACAGAAACCTTACAAACAAATTCTTGTAAAGTTTTGTAAATAAATTCATATGTAGGCAAAGTGTATATTTGTTGACAAATCTAATTTCAAGTATTTATACATAAACTTTTGATCAAATACTTTTGTGCTTTTTTTTGTGCAAAACGCATGAGAAAACAGTTTTTGGATGGATCTACCTGTTAGTTTCCGTTGGGGTGTTATTCGACTCCTCATTCTCCATATTGCGCAGGCGTTCCTGACGGGCTCGTCTCCGGCGCTCCCGGGCCGCTTCCTCATCATCATCGTGAGAGTTCATCCTGTAGACGCAGTGGGACACAGACATGTATGTAAAGACTCTCATTCTTCAGTATGAATGCAGACAGACAATACTGACAGATATATGAATGCTTCTTGGCTCAGTGCTGGACTAAGAGCGTGTGGGAAACACACTTCATAAACTTTACATCACCCCGAAGAGTCAATAATGATTATACGAGCAAATGTGAGCTTGAAAATTAATCTACACAGAGTCTACTAAAAAAATAAACAGATTTAAAAAAAAAAAAAAAAAGAGAAATTCCTCATATGTGATACATTTATGCACAAAATGTACATACATAGTCAACACTTATTTTTCTATTATTTATATTTAAATTCAATTATGAATACAATTGCAATTATAAATTATTTTATATATTTATTTAAATTAAAATTTGGTCATGGTGATGAAACAACCACTCGTTGTTTATTGTAATATACAAAAGATATTCTTATAAAAAATTACAGTGGTGCCAATAATGGTATTAAATGGAAATATAATTCTACTAAATGTTTTCTATAATATATAATATAATTTCAATGGTATAACCTTGGTATAAACATAGCAATACAATTCCAATACTAATACGTTTCTGTTGACTCAATTAGACCTTGAGATTCATATAAACAGTTTCTAGTGTTTATTTATGCTTGGCTTGCCAGCTTGCTTAAGATAATGGTCAGACCCAAAAACCTCAACTGTAATGAAATCTTTGAGGCATGGGAGTATACAGAGAGAGATCTGGACTGCAATCTGAGGGGAAAGCTTTGTTAGCATCCTAGCGTCATGGTAAATTAGCAAGATTGTAAACTTAGTTGCCAAATGTACTGGTTTCCCTCAGAGTTGCCTCATTGTTGGGCTCAGATGTTCTCAAATTCTCCGTCTTGCCGCTGTAGTTGAGCGAGTCCGGCCTGGTTTGAGTTTGCCATGGCATGTTGGTGTTTATAAGGCAGTGAGAGCTCTTGAAATGGCCAATTGATGGAGGATAGGTTTTAGTTTTTTCCCCTTCTCCTCTTCACTTCCCTTCACAATCATTTGCAGATGTTGTTGATGGTAGAGAGAAACCCATAACAGGGACCGCAATTCTGTTTCTCCATCCCGAGACCAACAGCGGAAATCCGAAACAATCTGTTCCTCTCAGGGAGTTCCATATGAAAAAGGTCATCCAAAAAGACAGTCAGATGGAGTATCTGCGATTTTCCTGGAAGAATTCAGTCTGTCTTCTGTAAGAAGTGTTGCTGGATGAATACAATAGCTTTCAGACCTCCAGTGTGGCAGATGAAATGCAAGGAGAGATGGAGGGAGAAAGCTCACACTCCTGACAGATACTGAAACATTATGGCTGAATCTTGGAATAAAAGCAGCAGTCAAAACATTCCATAGTCTGTGGAGTTTCCTTAACCTGCTGCAGAGAGATTCAGCACATGACAGGCCAGATTCCCATTGTATTGAAGACCAGGGCTGCCTTGCCTTTCTCAAAAGCTTTGTAAACCAGAGAGGATCGTAGAGACTGCTGGTGCCAATGGGTTCTACAATCTACTTAGGGTTACATTGCTATTGGGAAGCATTAGGTAGTCAAAAATACATAGCTGTGCTAGTTTCATGTATTTCATATCACTCTGTGGTCTCTTTCTTTGCACGTAATGAAATAATTTAAGCTTAAATTAATATTTCTTTTCTCTTTAGTTATAATGTACAGCCAGTCTGTCATGATAACTAAATAAACTACTTCACAGTGATAAGAGATCCCTACTTCTTGGTTATTTTGTTATAATAACAGGATATCACCCACTACATATATCTTTCTTTTTTTAGGTGAATAGATGGTTATGTATAATATAGTGGGAAAAAACAAACAAAACAAAACAAAATGTATTTTAAAGGTAAATTAATGTAAAAATAATGTAAAAAATTGAATTTTAATCTGCCATATTATTTATAACAATATATGTCAATATTTAACTTTTTTTTTTAAGTAAAATAGCAATGATATTTATGGTGAAAATCTATTACCTTTAACAAGACATTGCATGCACTTATACAATAAAGTATTTTTAATATTTAATGTCCATTTATTATAATATACAGTTACTCTGTCATGATAACAAAATAAACTTGTTCATAAAAGACTGCTGCTTCTTTGTTATTATGTTATAATAATAGGATAATAAAATAGGAAATAGGAAAAAATAGGAAATAAAAAAATTAATATATTAAAAATTTAATTTTAATGTGCCATAATATTTGTAATTTAAAATGTCAACATTTGTTTAAAATATGTTATTTTTTATATATAAATTGCAATAAAATTTGTGGTAAAAATCTATATTAACCTCAACTCAGAATCGTCAGAATAGTCCATCTGCCATCAGTGGTTCAACTGTAACATTATGAAGCATCGAGAATACTTTTTGTACGTGAAGAAAACAAAAATAATGACTTTATTCAACAATTTGACTCCTCTGCGTCTCTCCAAATTAGCATAGTACCATTTTGGAGAACATCTGCTGAATGCAAGCAGCTTATGCTCTTCTGTGTCAGCCACGCCACAAGGATGCGCTGTTTTCGTTCAAATCAAAGCATAAATACACATAGAAAACGTATATCCTTGTGGCGCGGCTAACACAGAAGAGCGTACACTGCCTGCGTTCAGCGGATGTTCTCCAAAAAAGCGCTACTGTGATGTGGAGAGACACAGAGGAGACAAATTGTTGAATAAAGTTGTTATTTTTGTTTTCTTCACATACAAAAAGTATTCTCGTCACTTCATAACATTACGCTTCAACCTCTGATGGCACATGGACTATTCTGACGATGTCTTTCATACTTTTCTGGACCTTGACAGTGTAAGTTACTTGGCAGTCTATGGGACAGTCACAAGCCTCCCGGTTTTCATCTAAAATATCTTAAATTGTGTTCTGAAGATGAACAAAGCTTTTATGGGTTTGGAACGACATGGGGGTAAATGAATAATGACAAAATTTTCATTTTGGGGTGGAGTAACCCTTTAAGTACAAAATACAAGTCATTTTGTAATGCACTATGAAAGAAAACACTACAAGAATGTTCCCAGTGGTCCTTGCATTGCTATAGAAAGGCCTTAAATTCATCATGTGACCTTCACTCTCTTACATCCTCTAAAATGCATCAGTTAAAGCCTAAATGATTGGTAAAGTGTTATGTCAATCAAAGAACTGATGTAATATTGAGAAATCCTTTTTGGGACCCTGAAAAGATGAATGAAGACTGAATCCCTATAATACACATATTGATTAAATAAATTAGAAGACATAATTTCTTTGACAATATAGTTGATACTTGAAAATTAAATTGGACAGAATTATGATGCCATCGTTTTGAAGTGGTAATATGCTGAAACTATTGAATAAGCAAATGCATTTATAAAATATGCTGATGCATCTGGTGAGCTGTTTAATCAAGCACAAGGGCTTTATGGGCGGTGCCATGTTCACTTCCAGGTTCTCTCCATTGCTGTTTTGAACTGGAAACCATGACAGGCAGCTGGGATTTGGGGGAGTCCAGATTCTTTAGCATCAATAATTTTTATAGAGAATATTTCTTTTCCAGATATGATTCCAATAAAGTTTGTTTTCTCCACTACAAAGCCAATGGATGTGGTAGAAATGCCTTGAGGTTTCTTTCTTGAGACTCATCCATCTCAATAAAGTTTCTCTCTCGGTCATTCCAGCACATATGCACTGAAGTTTCTGAGACCAGACTGAAATATGACATTGTGCAGCAGAAGTGAAGGATTGTGAAGAAGAGAAATATATTCCCCACAATCAGGGTTTAACATGCACACAATGGGAGAAAGTGTCAGAATACATCAGTTCTCCAGATAGAAGTTATTAAGTAAGGCGTGGTGGTTTTGGCTTGAGTATTTGCTGGACTTGAAATTGATTTCCTTTTCTGCTTTGATTGTTGCCACAATGAAGCTTAAAAGTAGCTTTAATTTTTGTGTGATTTTTTTTTATTTTATTTTTTGTCAGTCCACTTTCTTTTAGTTGAGCTAAGACCACCGGGTCAAAGATAAAAAAGAGTATCTATGAAAACTTTTTAAACCGTAGTGGCCAAGATTCTAAAAAATGTTCTCTTTATATTCTATGGTTTTATATAATTTTTACAAATGTTTTCAAATATATTTTTCTAGGTTAAAAGTATTTTTTAAAACATAAAAATATGAATTCATAAACATCATGAGGGAGGGTGTGGGGAGTTGACACCACATAACATTTTACAACCTAAACTAACATTGCCTTGTCATAATAATCAATCAAATTGTCATTAAAAAAATCAGTAAAAATATTCTGATGTTTTGAGTTTTTGACATTTTTAGTAGTTTTTGTTTTTTGAATTATGTCTATATAGTTTTTATTAAATTTTTATTTTTTAGGTTTAGTTTTTGTTGTTTTAGTACATGAAGTTAAACTAAATGAAAATGAAAAATGTGGCAACTAGCTGAATTAAAGTAAAGTTTTTATGTATGTATGTGTGTGTATATATATATATATAATTTCAGTTAAAATGTATAAAATAGATTTTTTGTAATATAAAATTAATCCAACCTAGTTATTAAGAATTGAATAATACTATATAATATGTTAATATAATTATTTTAATGAAAACAACAGCAAAAAATAATTTTAATGACTGCTGTATCACTTAGTCTTTATAACATTTGGTCTGGACCTGGACAAAATAAATACATCTAAGGTAAGAAATTAAAAACATGCTCATCAAGAAAAAGTGGCAGAATTTTTAATGAAGTGTATTTTATATATTTATATATATATATATATATATATATATATATATATATATATATATATATATATATATATATATATATATATATATATATATATATATATATAATATGTTATCCTTCTTTTCTGAAATTGTATAAAACTACAAATATCCCAGAGGATAAACACTGTAATCTTCTTTATGACTCTAAATATTGCAACTGCAAAGACAGAAAACCATGGAAAGTGTGAAACTGATAGAGTATGTTATCGTTGGAGTATCTAACCACCAAAAAAAAATGAAATGACGCAGATCTTACATTCGTAGCTTTTCCAAGTACACTATACTGTCCATTAACACCACCACCAGCTCCCACAAATACACAAACAATACAAAACTGATCATGTGCATTCCAGCCTACATGAAAATGTGATCATATGTGCTGACAGTCACCATTATGTGCATTCATCTGTTCTCAGTCCCTCACAAAGAGCAGTAAAGCATCTGTCATCTCCAGTGGTACATCTGCGGATCAGTCCTTAAATGGAGCGCTGGACAGTGGGAGAAACTGCAGCTCTCTGTCTATGAGTGGGCCAAGTCATCCTGAACTATAAACACTCTGAACAAACCTGACCTGCCAAACCCACACTCCACATTACCCATGATAATACACAGATTTTATGTACTTCAAGAATTAATATAAAGATAATAAAGTTTTGCAAGCCTTTTTACCATGACCATTTTAAATGTCCATATTTTTCATATTACACAAGAATGTTAATGTTCGCTGCTGGGTAGCACTTGAAGCAGTTCTTGAAATAAAGACGGATTTCCACAGAAGGCTTCCATCAAAACAGAAACACATGAATAAATCTAATCTGGTTTAAACAAACCCAGTGTAAACAGAATAATTGACATTTACTGTTTACAAAAGACCAATAATGCAATGGCATGCTATTTCTCTTTTCTCTATAATGACACTAAACATTTGTCCTTTAGTTAGCTCCATTGGGTCCACATACTACATTTTAAAAATTATATTATATAATAATATTTTCAATAAAATTGAGCCTGCATTGTATTTTCTTGTTTTTTTGCTTTTTGCATTTTTTTTTTTTTTTGCAAAAAAATTCTTAATGTTGATTTTCATTTGAAATTTTCTATAAAAAAATTAAATATATTTTTTATTGATATCAGCATAATTTAGACAGTACAACAAACAACCATGATTTAAAAATAATTTATTATTTAAATTATACATATTTTAATTATAGTAATATAATAAGGTAATAATAATAATTTTGCATTAAAATGATAATTACAGAAAGAATGCTTCATTTTCTTAAATATAATTTCAATTTTTTTTATTCAGGTTTTAAAGCAGTGTGATTGTAGTTGACTAAAACTAAATTAGAAAATTTATTAGAAAATATTGATTAAAAAAATAATTTACTTTGAAATAAACATTTACTGAAATAAAATTTAAAAACCTTTTTTTCATGTAGTTACCTACTTTTCTTACTTTCATTTTGTTTAACTGTATATACTAAAATAACTTAAACTGAAATAAACAATTATTAAAATAAAACAAATGAAAAACAGGACAAATAAAAACTGATTCAAAATATTAATTAACATTAAAAGAGTATTTAATTGATACTAAAATAACACCCTATTGCACTGAGATTTCAAGGTTTGAACATTAAACTAAACTAAACCTTAATTATGCACATCCCATTTTCCAGTCTAACTATTCCTTGTCTGAAAGAAACTCAAATATACATCCAATGTACATCTGTCTAAAATCAGATATGATCTGGATTTACTCTACCAATCCATGAACTATAACCAAGCACTGTAAATGTAGGAAGACATTTACAAGCGTGTCAACCTTTATAAGGAATAGAGAGGCGAGCAGAGGCACGGTTGTTTGGATGACGCAGACACAGGCCTCTCCAACTTGGCCAGACTATTACAGACAGCACGCCGGTGGCTTAAAATAGTATTAAACTCATCATTTGGGATGACAGTGATCTGAATGTTATTGCATCATCTAAAATGATGAATCCTATTTAATAATGGAAGCAACTGAGAGCAAATTAAACATTTTAAAAAAAGAGGCAAATAATGTGTGTAAACTGATGTGTTTGTGACTTACTTCTCTGCCTCCCGCTGCATCTCTTCTCGCTTTTGTCTCCGCAACTCTCTGCGACGCTCAAAATCAAAGTCCTCATCCATGATTCGCACAGAGCTCTCGGGGTACAAGCTGAAAGACAGTCAGACAGAGTGGGATTTATAAAGATTTGAACTGTCCTGAACACTTTAATTCAAAGTCAAGATGTTCCCTGTCAGCTGTTTGGCTTATAACTTACCAAGACCACAACATTCCAGTTTCTTTATCCATTTCCCTGGAACAACTACCAGGAAAGGCAAACTATGCCACACATTTAACTTCACCACTGATCGTCTCTATTCATGGACGTATTATTTTATGTTTCAGTATCCTCCTTAACTCTCAGCTCTTGCCAGCAATGTTTGTATAATGTATAATTTTTAGAATTTATATAATGTATAAGCTATCTTCATATGTATCGTTTAAATCTTGAAGTATAGCATTTCCTGGTCTTCTGTCACGTTTGAGAGAATATCACTCAAATAAGTCACGTTTTTGTGTTTTCCGATTGTATGCCTAACACCGAACAGAGTTAAGGAGGTGGCAAATTTCAATTAACCAGTGCATGTTTGCTTACATTCTCTGAAATTATGAATAATGAATGCTTGAAGGGTAAAGGATGTCATTAAAGAGGGTTACCTGAACAACAATCCGCCAAGACCCAAGTGCCCTCACCAATATAAAGAGGCAAAAATCATCTAATTCCTTGAATTAAATATACCATAACTGGATAATTTGGTGTTTTATCACTAATACAAAAAAATGATGGTTTCCCCAAATAGGTTGGAATCTTATGAAGCCATTGGTTGAACCGAAAAACATCTGTGTTTTAGGCGGGAATCACTAACCTACAAATTGGCAATCCTTACTTTAGTTAACTCTGTAATAATGAACTGAGATGGAAGAAAGTAGTTTAAAATATATAACAGAATATTTAACAAAGAATGTGTCCCTTAAATATTCGTCTTACTTATGTAGTCAATTCTGTGCTACATCATCATCATCTGTGGAGGTATGACGAATCCGTGACGAAGCAGTAATGATGACCTACCACTTTTCCTGAAAAAAATGGCTTTGTAATTTTGTAAATATGTCTGTCAAGCTGTAGATCACCATGGCTAATTCTGGCAGAGGCAAACAGCCATGTGTCAGCCAAGCAGGCGTCCTCATAAAGGTTTGTTTATGTGTGACCATTTGGTACTGCATTGCCACTCGAGTGCTTCTTATTTAATAAAACCTTTTTGGAATGCTATCTAGTGTTCCAAATCCAAACTGCGACTAAAATGATTATGAATGAAACAACAGTTAAAATTGTGCGACAGTTTTGTGACGTGTTAAGTGTCCTCTTGCGGTTCCATTGGATTTCATAACACTAAAAGTGCACTGAAATGCTTTAAAACTGTCTGAACGCGACAACAATGATCGCAAACATGACACTGATTCGTGAAAATGACTCTTTTGGACCGGTTCTTTTTTTAATGACTTCAAATTCACGAAAGACCCTAAAATGCCCACGCGATTGATTAGCGATTTGAATCGTTTTGATGAACTGTGATGAATGATTCCTGAGACAAACATGAAAATGAAACATTTACGAGCCAAACAACGTTTTTAGTTTTGCCTTGAATGTGTTCTGTAGTAGAACAATTAAGTTAAACGTTTATAATTCATGTTGGTTAAATAAAATAATACATTAAATCATTTAAATGTGCATTTTTGAGTGCGGAACAAAAAAACATTTGCAAGTTTATTTTCCTTGTCGTTTGGTCAAATACTTTTCTTTAGCTACCCAAAAATGAAAATGTTGTCATAATTTACTTGCCCTCAGTTGTAATATTTTTTTTCTATACAATGGCAGTCAATGGATAGAAGAAAGAAAGAAATGGGAACAATTTAAGGGTGAGTAAATGATGACAGAAATTTTTATTTTTGGTTGAACTTTACCTTCAAAAAGTGTTTTTGGACAGTTCAAAGTCGATTTAAGATGGACTGTTATATGTCCATTTATTTTTTAATTAGCCTAAAAATTATTTATTAATTAATTTAGTCATCATTTTATTGAACACATTTTAAAACATTGATTAAAATGTATAACTTCTTGCTTCATTTTATTTTTAAGCATCAGTCTGTAACGTGGGGTTTGTTGCCAAGTTCATGCCAAGTCAAGTCTCTGTTTGGGTTATGTTTGTATTTTGGATTACTTTTGGAATAAATCTGCACTTGGGTTCTTAAACTCGCCTTCAGAGGCTTGCTTGTTACATAGTCCTAGTCCTCCGCAGCACTGAAGCCTTTGAATTTTAATACAGTGGGGTTCTGAGAGCACTTTAACATCTGTGACAGAGAACTTGGTTGGATAATTCTGGTAAGGATTTTATAGTCCGTCTCTCTGCAAGACACCAGCCTCCATTTTATATTATAATACCTTTGCATCGATATGGGAACAATTAGGTTGGTGGTGTCACAAAGCCTGTTCTGTGTTCTTGTCTCCATATCACATGTGTGGAGTGCTGGGCCAGACAGAAAGCACCCAGCAGGCTAGAGGTGAGTGGACTCGTTGGACGGCTGCTTCCACTGGAGCTGCAGGCGTGTTTGGTTTGGCTCTCCTCCACAGGCAGAGGAACAAGGCTCTTGCACCAGTCTAAAGAGTCTCCATATGTGCATAAACTGAAAAAGTCCTGTAATGGTGACCTCATGTGAGGGCTTTCTGGGTGACAGACGCATAAGGCTTTCCTGAACCCTTTTAACCCCTGCCTACAACCTGTCACATCTGTCAGCAGAAGGCTGATGTGCTTTGACCACTGGGTTAATGTATTGCAACCACACATAAGACAATATGTATGCAATTTCCTACATTTGCATTAGGTTTGATGTGAGAAAGTGTTGGTGACCCCAGTGGAAAACTAGTGAGTTGATCAGATTTCAGTGGAGCACTTTTCACTGCATTCATCAAATCCGATTTTAACACTTTTGCCAGTTTTACAAATGAAATTTGTGCGATTGCCTGCACTTGTTTTGTATAGGAACCCGTGGACAAGCATCAGTCCGGTTTTACTAAATGTGGTAAAACAGGCATTTAGTTAAAAATTAAATGGTCAGAATGTTATGCATGAGTTCATTCCATAATCTTTTATTTATTAAAAAAATATATATTTTTTAATAGTAATTGTTCTTACTGAATACAAGAATTTTAAAAACAATTTAAATGACAAGCATAGCAATTCGAGAGATAATGATGAAGGCTATAAATGTACATAACTTTTTAATGTTAGATTTCTTTAAATACATTGCTGATAATGTTTTCTTAGCAAAACCATTTAATTTTATTTATATTTAATTATTGAAATGTTTTAAGATATTAAATGCACTTTTATTTGTTTTACATTCCTAAAACTCCTTTATTTAGACTACTTTTTTCAGTTTTAATCATGTAATTGCAGATTTTCATTATGGTCTGTAACTTTTAAACCCCATTGCATGTGTCTGTAGCACTTTAGCAGAATAATATATTTCTGTAATATATTTAGGACAAAACATGAGGACTTGATAAAAGAAATCAACAACTTCAGGAACAAACAGAGACAGTGAAGAATTCAGGAATTTCCTCAATGCAAAATAGCTGTTAAAATAGAGGATAATAAAACCAGACTTAGTGATCTGAAGAATTCAAAGTCATTTTCTTTTTCTGTTCCCATTTCTCTTGCTCATTACAGAACGCTTTTGGGTACAGTGGGCATGTTATACATTTCCCAGACTCCCTTTCGCTGTCCGGTCTACCTACCACGAGTTATCGTCGAGTCAACAAATCATTTCCACATGACGGAGACAAAGAACATATTCTAATTTATACATCTGTGACTGATTCCAGGTCCTGGGCAATTTGCCCTTTTCATGGTATTCAATTTTTACGCAGAGAGTTTGAATCCACTAGACTCCACTAGTATGACCAACATAATGCTTTTGCACTAAAGTACACAAATGGAAAAAAAAAGCTTGAAATGAATCTCATTAGAACTTTTACAGTACAGACTGACAGATCATGTCCAGATCTGTTAAAAAGATTTATATAGCGTATCTTAAGCGCGTAATGGAGTTCCTGTGTGCCAGGAAGTCAGCATTTTAGAGCTGTTGCTACCACCCAGGTAAGACTGGGTGAAGTCGTTTACAATGACATAACGAGGTGTCTAGTGGGTTTTCAATAAAGCTTTATTATGTGCGGACAGGACAAACGTGTGCAGCCAGAATACACATCAGGGCGGATCTACGTCCAAGCCAAAACCAACGAGAGCTGTGCAAGATGCTGAAACGATTTTCTAGTCACTGATAAAGTACCTGCTTTCCATTTGATTTATTCACTTACTCAGACCTTTAGACACCATGAGAAAGGAGTATTTCATTAGGTAGCGATGCTATAGTTTCATCTCTCTTGCATCACTCTGTGGTCTCTTCTTCGTGGTATAATGAAATAATTTCACGTTTAACATTTTATGGTCATTATTTTATTTATTTGCTCACAGTCACAAGATATAACAACTTAGAGGGTTAGTTCACGCAAAAATGAAAATTCAGTCATTAATTACTCACCCTCATGGTGTTCCAAAACCATAAGACCTTCATTCATCTGAACACCAAAAGGATATTTTTGATGAAATCCGAGAGGTTTCTGACTCTGCATAGACCACAAAGCAACTACCACGATCAAGGCCCAGAAAGGTGGTAAGGACGTCATTAAAATAGTCCATGTGACATCAGTGGTTCACCCATAATTTTATGAAGCTACTAGAATACCTTTTCGTACGAGAAAACAAAAATAACTTTATTCAACAATTTCTTTTCTTCCGTGTCAGTCTTTGATACACATTCATGAGAGTTTCATCTTTTATTATGTTAATTTGTTTTTTGTGTGTGAAAGGAGGTCTTGCGGGTTTGGAACGACATGAGGGTGAGTAATTAATGACAGAATTTTGACAGAAGTTTCAGAATTTTGGGTGAACTATCCATTTAACAAAAATTTTAAATACTTTTAGGGATGATCTTCCACCCTTGTTGCTGGTCAAAAATGACCAGCCTACAAAAAATTGCTTATAAATTTCTTGTTATGCTATATTATTACTAAGTATTGGATTGTTTTCTTTCGATTAGAACAGGTTTTGTATTTCTTTTTGAAACTGATAGGCCTCATTGATCTGAACTTATGCACCTCAAAAATGATTAAATTATTTAATATTCTATGGATTTTTTTCAATTAGGCTGACACATATTTATTAATCTTTATTTATTTTATTATTTTATTTTACTATGGGTGACATGGGTTCAAATCTGGAGTCATTTCCCGCTCCCCTCACTCACTCTTCCTGTCAATGCACAAGCTAAAAAACTCACTGAAGTTAAACAATAAACCAGAACAAAGATTTTTTGCTCCTCTACAGCTTATTTGGACAACTTCTGGATTTATGAGGACAAGATGAAAGATTTAACTTATGGCATGCCTGTCATTTTATTCATCAGAATCATCAAAGACCGAGGCAGCGACATGTTGTGTTTTTCCTCAACCCATCTTTTTGATGTGCAATTAGCGTTAGTGCTGGCAATTACACCAAAACCTCAAATCACAACATGCCCTTAGCAGTAGAAGCAGCTGTACATTGGCAGTGAATCAAGCCCTCTTGTGTCCCTTCACTCCCCTGCTTCCTCCGCACCAATCTCCAGATGCACAGGCAGGGGTTTCCCAACCAGAGATGCACTGAATCAATGGCTCGTAAAACTCTGACCTGATAAATATGTGAAGGCTTTTTGTGCCATGACGTGTGTAACAGGACAGAGTTGCTGCTCACTGGTGAGGCCTTGCATAACCAAACATGGATAAAGATGCTCACTCTATGAAACTAACATGGGCTTCAGTTTAGAGTGCAAGACTTGGATCTCTAAACAAGTACTGTATACTACTGGGGTTTCAATAGTTGCAGTAATGCACGATTGCTAATGTTATAGAGTAGGTTATGAAATGCATGATGCATCATGGTTTTAAATTAACATAAAGTAACAAAAACACTTGGATAAGAATACATCAGTGATTAGTCATGACTCTTGATGTTTTAAATAGGCCACATGCAGTAGTTTTGCCCTCTGTTACCCTTCTTTCTGTGTGTAATGCCTCTCATTTCTGTACACCAGCTGTGAAGCATTGAGAATTTGGGGAAATTGGATTATTTAGTGCAGCCCTGCAGGCACTGGAGCACAAACTGTCCAAACTGTAGAGTCTTGATCATCTAAATGAGTCATTTTCTCTTTCTTTCGCTGACCTGCCCATTTCCTCCTGAATTAAGGGTAGCTGCACCTGTGCCCCTTACAGAACAGAAAACCTTCTGTCTCAGAATAACCCCATCATATGTCTTTGTCTAATTTTATGCCAATGGCTACAACCTTTTAGCCACTAGAAATAGTCACAAATGTAATAGATTTCATATATTTTTATTATTACAGGATATAGACACACTGTTAAAAAAGTTCAAATTTTAAAGTCCCCATGAAATCAAAATGGAAGTTTTATGGCTTTTAGTATGAATATGTTATGTATAAGCTAAATAATGACAAAATTCACATTTACAAGACACAAGCATTCAAAACGTACAATCTCCAACTTCTGCTAATATGGATCAATGATTTTCATGACATCACCCTGCACTTCAGCTATTCATCAAACTTTCTGTCCAATCAGATGCTCTCTAGAATTCGAAGCGTCCCACCCCTTAACACAATAAATGTAAAAAGGGGGTCCCACCCTGTCTTGCAATTATTACCATAATTCTCACTTATTTTATAGAAAAAATTCCCTTTTTAGACGGCATTTAAGGCTGCATTTACAGAATCAAAAATCTTCAGTGTCAACTGATTCTTTTCTAATGTAAACTGTGCTGCTTAGTATTTTTGTGGAATCTTTCTGATGAATCTATATGATTTTTTTTACACACACATACAAAATGACCATAACTGTAAATTGCATTTAATTATAATGTGTGTAATCTATTGTCACATTCTAATATATTATTATCATTTATTATGATCTGTCATTTTACATAATTTTTACAGTGCAAACAGAAGCACCAGCTCCCTATTAAAACTCTTTGTCATGCACATACTTTTGACATATGGTGAAGAAGGTGAAGTAAACTTTGAATTACTGCATTGCTATACATTCTTTCAAAATACTACAGACATATGGTCTTCTTAAACCCTCACCAGCATTCAAAGAGGAAACATTTGCAGACTTCTGTCTATTTAATGCATTCCAGCAGACCCCTTCAAGCAGTGTGAGTCAAATAAAACTGGTTTGGATTATAATCAGATCTGTGCTTCCTACATATGACCACAAACAATCGTTTCCAATATGCCATATTCAAGGAAATATTAAAGGAGCTTCACTGTTTAAATACACCATTGGACAGGTGACCAACTGTGACCGAGAATGGTGAGCAATAATATTTATTCCATCTCTTTATTTAGCAAAACAACCCAAAAAGGTAAAAATGATCCCACTTTTAGCTATGTCGAAAATTTTCCAAGTAAAAAAATATTTCCTCTGAGTTTACAAATTGTTTCAAAGGTGCGAAGGAGGTGGACTACAGGACAAAAAGATGCTCAAAAAGGAACCTTAACTACAGTTAAACACATTCCAAATCTCCAGGGCAGCAAGACATTGATCATGGCCAGACAGATCCACATGCATCAAGAAGGAGATGGTCTCATGCCTAGTGGCTTATACCTTGTAAGGAAAAGGCCCATCTTGGCACGCACACGCTTCAGCACCGAAGCTTTTCCACAGCTAGACGCCTGGATAACGTATGATAAACAGTATGTTGTGATGGAACACGTTCAAGGAATAAACCTCAAAACGGAATTTGGGATTTTGGCCTCTCAGCTGCAGACTTCTCTGTACATGTTTGATGGACTTACCCAAAGACAGTTCAGTTTCATCTTACTGTGACCTCACGACTTGAGAATGCTACATGTGCCAATTGTCCATCATCTTTGGTTAAGTGGTACTCCAGTTCCAATATATATATAATTCCATCCCAAAAAATGTTTGCTGCATAATTCAAGGAAGCACTATGGAAACTCGGTCTTCAAATTACCTGCTTTTCAACATCTGGCAGCAGTGAAGTATGTATTAAATGAGCTGCCTAAGGGATTGTGTCTTGTTATATATTTAACTAAACGAATGGTGCTAAAGGTCCAAATCTTCTATCAGGCACAGTTGAAATAACTATAGATTACTTTGAGGACATAGTCTGGTTCATATCCAATTCGCTTAGAACCGATGTCAGGATTAAGCCAAATTAGAAATTTAATGAGTGATTGTGATTTTTAAATGTCTTTATATTAGTTTTGAATATCCAAACTGGAATTCTTGCCAACCAAAGCACCAGTTCAAATAACATTGTGTCTTTTTATGTTGTTGGATGATTCCTTTGAGCTAAATGAATCTATCTGATCCTTGACGGGCCCCTGCTGACCCAGCATCCCTCCCTCTCTGATTTCCCCCTGAGTCTGGGCACTAAGGGCCAGCAGCATTCCCAAGCTCGATCCCATCCCTCTCCGGAAGCACAGGGCAGTACTCCTAACATCCTGCCCGCAGCCTGTGCCAAGGCCCTGTTATCGCCGTGCACTGAATTGCCTCCAGATTCTGTTCAGCTGCACAAAACACACACACCACTCGCTGCTGCGGTGCATTCCACACACTCCTTCATCTGTCACCAGATCTGCACTATGGGATAAAATAATGAGACCTTTTTCAAAAAAAAAAAAAAAAAAAGACTTTGGGTGAAAAATGTGACGTTCTGTGATGATTAATGCTTTTGCAGTGAATTTTTTTATTTTTTTTTTTTATCAAAATGTATAATAATTTGTGTAATGTATAATAATAATAATAATACATGTTGTTAAAATAAATATTTTGGTCTAAAATCTATAATAATAATAATAATAATAATAGTAATAATTTGATTCATTTCTTATGAAAAGTTGTACTTTTTGGCTAAAGTTGTTATTGTTATGATAAATATGGTGTGTGTGTGTGTGATGCTAATTTTTTGAGAAGGACATGCTATATATATATATATATATATATATATATATATATATATATATATATATATATAGGAAGAAATTTTTTTTATTTTTTTATGTAATGTACTTTGGCTTATTGCTATCATTATTAAATATTTATTATAGATTTTTATATATAAAATCATTATTATTATTTTGGCTTATTATTATTATTATCATTATCATTTATAAATATTGTTTTGTTGAAGACATTTATTTTGGCCGTTATTATTAATAATATTTTTTAAATTATTTTATTGTTTTTCTTTAAATGAAATATATTTTACTATTTTTAAAAAATGTATCTCAAACTTTATTACCAATAACTTGCATTACTATTACTATTGGTAGTAGTAGTAAAATAATTGAAACCATTAATATACTTTACTTTATTTTTATTAAAGTTTAGTTGTGACAACTTACCCCATACAGCGTGACAACATGCCTCGCTATTGGCAAATGTATGAATAGATTCTATTCTTCTGGGAAATTACGGTGCATGGAAATGTTCAAATGCCTTATTTCAAGACTTTAACCTAATGTCTATACGATACCGCAACCTACTCCTGGAATATTCACTGTATGTTGTAAAAAATGTGACATCTAGCCCCGGGAGTTAGGATTATTGCCTTTTCTCTCTCTCTCTCTCTCTCTCTCTCTCTCTCTCTCTCTCTCTCTCTCTCTCTGCGGAGCAGGAACTATTTTGAAGTAGTGATGCAGGTGTACTGCTGGCCGTTACATGCGCACAGAAACTCACTGTAAAGATACAAAGGCTGCATGAGCTCATTCTAAAAACAACTAGTAGTTACTGAATTTGTGGGAAAACCTCCAATTAACTTGGACGGTAATTTAAAAGCTAAGGAAATACAAGGATGTTCTTGACAAGGGACCAAGTGGCAGCATTTTCAACATGCAATTAATTTGTCCACCGCAAGAGTCTTGCGCTGCCAACAAATTTAATTTCAGTAAATGATGTTGTCAGCATGACTTTATACGATGAATTTGTGAACAAGAATAATTTTAAATAGAAGCATGTCTATATCAGTTAAGAAAGAGTTTCAAAGGTTAATTTGAAGGACTTGTAACCCTTACCTGTAACGAACTGGAGCGGGTTTCGGCGCGCTGTCCAATTTAGTTTTGAAGTGTGATCGTGCTGCTGAAAGGGCAGCAATGCCTCTACATTTTATAAAATGTGCAGCGGTTCAGACTCCGCCTCTGCTGAGCTCCATCACTTCAAAGCATTTGGCAGCAGTCTTCCAGCGCTTTCCTCCATCCATATGTAGCCTAAAAGATAAATGTCATGTTCTACACTCCTATCTGATATCGCCCCAAACAAGGCAGCTTCGCAGCTTAGCTAAAAATAACATTAAACAAACAAGTTTTTAAAATCAAAATTACACTGACCCTTATGAGCAAGCTACAAAGAAAACAAGATGGTTTGCTAGTCTCTACAACTGCTTTACACTGATTTAAGTTTGTTTTGTTGTAGGCTTTTTTGGGTCAGTGTTAATTTGCTTTCTTTTGTTTGTTGTTTGTTTTGTTTTGGGTCAGTTATTATTTTATTTGGCGTTGTTTTGGGTCAGTGTAATTTTTTGTTTTGTTTGTTTTTGCTTGTTTTTTTGGCTTTGTTTTGGGTCAGTGTAGGCTAATTGTTTTGTTTGTTTTTGCTTTGGTTTTGGTCAGTGTAATTTTTGTTTTGTTTGTTTTATTTGTTTTTGCTTGTTTTGTTTTTGTGTTTTTGGCTTTGTTTTGGGTCAGCATATGCTAATGGTTTTGTTTGTTTTTTTGCTTTGTTTTGGGTCAGTGTAATTTTTTTATTTTTTATTTTTTTTTTTTTTTGCTTTGTTTTGGGTCAGTGTAGGCTAATTGTTTTGTTTGTTTTTGTCTTTGTTTTGGGTCAGTGTAGGCTAATTGTTTTGTTTGTTTTTTTGCTTTGTTTTGGGTCAGTGTAATTTTTTGTTTTGTTTTTGGTTTTTTGGCTTTGTTTTGGGTCAGTGTATTTTTTGTTTTGTTTTATTTGTTTTTGCTTGTTTTGTTTTTGTTTTGTTTTTTTGCTTTGTTTTTTAGGGTGTGTGTTTTTTTTTTTTTTTTTTTTTTTTTTTTGTTTTTTTTTTTTTTTTTTGGGTCAGTGTCATTTTTTGTTTGATTTGTTTTTGCTTGTGTTGTTTTGCTTTGTTTTGGGTCAGTGTAGGATAATTGTTTTGTTTGTTTTTGCTTTGTTTTGGGTCAGTGTCATTTTTTGTTTGATTTGTTTTTGCTTGTGTTGTTTTGCTTTGTTTTTGGGTCAGTCTAATTGTTTTGTTTTGGGTCAGTGTACTGTTATAAGTATAATTGCTTTGTTGTTTTTGCAGCTCCATGCAGTTTATTG
Source organism: Cyprinus carpio (assembly GCF_018340385.1). Taxonomy (NCBI): domain Eukaryota; kingdom Metazoa; phylum Chordata; class Actinopteri; order Cypriniformes; family Cyprinidae; genus Cyprinus; species Cyprinus carpio. The sequence continues at coordinate 13,467,239 of NC_056621.1, read as the reverse complement.
TTTAAAAAAAAACTTTAGTGATTTTTGTTAACTAAACTGCAACAAATTGTCTGCTTTTTAGTTTGTTATTTTTGTTGTAAATGTGAATTTAATTTTATCAAACAGTTTTTTTTTTCACATTTAAGTACTGTTAGTTACACTGTCTTAAAATATTGCCATGGTAAAAAGCTTCTGCCATACCACCAATAACTTGAAAGTGACTTCTGTTCAAGTTGTACTTAATATATTAGATGCTTGTGATTTTTTTAACATGTCTGCACCTGTCCTACAATTCTAATTATATAAAAATAATATAATTTAATTTTTATTATAATAAAATCACAAAAATTGTAAAATAACTTACATAAGTTATGTAAGTCTGAGAAACTTTTTCTTAATTGTAATGAAGGTTTCATTAGTTAACATTAACAATAACTCTAGGAACTTTGATATTTTGTTTTGAAATATGGTATTTTGCAGCTTTGTGCTTGCATGGTATAAAGTTATTGTGTACATACTTAAGTTTGTCTTAGTTGAGCAACAGAGAACATGGATTAGGCTAATAAATTAATAGATGTTGCAGTAATGTCCCTTGAAGTACTGGCATGCTAACGTCCTAACCATAACCATTTTAAAAGAACCCAGTGTCAGACTGGCAGTGAAGATGAGGCTACATTGTGTCCAGGCCTTTCTGGTCTTCAGCCAAACTGAACAGTTCTCAAACTGGATCCTTGGCAGAGTTTCTACAGATTCCTGTGATGTTTTTCTACTGTTTCGAGACCATGTTTTAAAGTTAGGACTGTGAAATCCATGTTTCAGAACACAGTCCATGAAAAATATCAAGTGTAATCAGAAACTCCCTGTCTAGTCACGTCTTCATAGCATCAGCAAATAAACTCAGTGAAAATCACATTATTTTTTAATAAGCTTTGAGGGAGATGGATGTGGCACGTTTTCCCAAGAGCATATAATGTGTTAAAATGTAGATTCTTCTGAGAGGACATTAAAGATGATGAGAACATGTTTTAGTGCTTCTTTTCAAACATTCCAGCTCAACAAGACAAATGTGAGCTATTAGGTGTAGTGAATATGTACAGTCTGCCAAGTGCTACATCCTATTGAATAACCAAAATCAGTTTCTCTATGTCATTAGTGCTTTCTGTAATAATAAACTTACCATCCACCACTATTATATTAAGATCAACATCTGTTCCACCGGAGAAATGTCTTCTCAGAAAACACCGTAGCACCTCCTCCTGGTTAATAGGTGTTTTATACTTTTTCACACACATCATTTAATACACATTAACACTTTTATATCGGTAATCTTTATTTTTATATATTAATCTCTAAGGGAAATGCTTCAGGGATGTGCTAAACCCATCAGACCAGTGCTTCTGGGTGGTGGAAAAGATAGTAAAACCACATTAGGTCAGCGATAATGTGCCATAACAGGGGTCAAACATGTAGACATGTAACAGTGAAAGCCACTATGGCCATTATAACAAAAACAACACACATATAACATTTCTCTACAGATACAGTACAGTGTTGAGCAACATTAAATACACAAAAGGTATTACAGTGCACAGACATTCTAAACCACAAAAATGTCTAGATTTTACTCACCAGTAAGACTGGTTTGCCTTTGCATTTGAGTTGGTAAATGTTGGTGGAGAAAAGAATGAGATACAAAAGAGCTAGTGTGGGTTGCGTTTGGCAGTGCATGATGAACTCATAACTTATTCTTAACACATATTATCTTAATATCTCTGTTAATAAATATTTTCAATAAAAACAAAATGTCCCTTAAAAAAAAAAAAAACATTTTAAAATACGTATGCGTATACGTAAAGTATGCTAACATTGCTATGTAACACAAAATATTTTAAATAATTTATAATTATCCTTCAGACATCCAATGGAGTCTCTAGTTTGAATTTTAAATAGTAAGCTTAATAAACCTGATTTGTGGAATATAAATATGAATTCAATAAGATTAGATTTAATCTGGAAGTCCAGACAGTGGAGTGAATAATATGCTTGTTTTTATTATTATTATTTATTAATTAATTTTAAGAATGATTCCATTCTGCTTCCCATCCAACTGCTTTCAACATTGATAATAAATGTTCCTTAAGTTACTTAAGTTAAGTTCCTTAGAATGATTTCTGAATCATGACAATGAAATTACAGTTTAAGATATATTTAAAGATTGTTACTGTTTTTACTGTATTTTCGATCAAATAAATGCAGCCTCGGTTAGCTTAAGTGACTTTTTACTGACCCTAAACTCTTGTATGGTAGTTTTTAAATACAGTAATTGTTAAAAGCTTATGTTGACCTTTAATACGAAATTCTATTAGAACACAACTGATGGATCCTATTTTTTGCCCAAAGGAAGGCACCACTGGTTTTCCGTGGCAAGAGCTAACAAAAAATAACACCACATTATTAAATGATCATTTTAAATAATATTATTTCAATATATATTTCATTATTATTTGGTCTACAGACCTCTTCCTATAACAAAATATATGTACCAAGTGTGCATTTTAGATCAGTAACCAGTGCTTAAAATTCAAAATATTGACTTGTATAACTCTTCATGATTCCTAAAATGCCACTAAACCAGTCTACCTCAGACACACCCTACAGTATGTGCCCAAACTATCTTTACCAGGAGCTTCATGACTGAAGATACTAAGTGACTAATAATCTTTCTGTTTCAACAGTTCCTATCTGAATGACTCTGAAAATCCTTATTTATTTTGTGCATTAGCCTTCCCTTGATCCTCCACTTTTTTGATGGCTGCCTGAATTTTGGCCTGGTCGCCCAGAAGCTGACGGGGCTTGACCGGTCGAAGATCTTCATCAAGCTCCAGCAAGACTGGTATTCCCGTGGGCAGCGTTACATTCACAATGTCTGTTTCTGATATATCTGTTGAGGAAGACAGCAAAAGTGTGTAAATAAAATATTAAAATATTTAAAGTTTTAATACCAACTTCATTAGTATTACTATCCACTCTCTATGCTTCATTACTGATCATATTTAAAGGGAAATATTACAATTTAAAATAACTGTTTACTATTTTAATATATATTTTATTATTTTCAGCATCATACTCCCGTCTTCAATGTCACATGATCCTTTAGAAATCATTATAAAATGCCGATTTGTTGCTCAAGAAACATTTCTTATAATTATGAATGTTGAACCAAGCAGTTGTGCTCCTTAATATTTTTGTGGAAACATAATACTTGTTTAGAATGCTTTGAGGAATATAAGAACAGCATTAATCTTAAAATAGCAAACTTTTGCAACATTATACATGTCTTAACTGTCACTTTTGACCCCTTGTGATAACCTTCCAAGCGCTTTAAGGTCAAGGGGTGTAGTCAGTAGTCTCCATGTCATTTGAACTCAGAGGCCTTTAGAATCATTATATAACTTAGTATTAAAGAGTTTGAGAAGATATTTTAAAAGACGATTTTTGAAGAATGTTTCAACTGTTTCAGTTCATAAAATGAAAGTCAGTGGGGTTCAAACAACACTAAACCAAACTGACTTTCATTGCCAGCAAATTACATGATGATGAGTAAATGAAGACAGAATTTAAAAACAAATATGTTTCACCTTCCAAATGTTTAAGCAAAGCCCTGCAGCTGTTGCCATGTGCAGAGATGAGGACCATTTGGCCACTCTTGATCACTGGTACAATGACATCATTCCAGTAAGGAAGAAGTCTGTCCAACACTTCCTTTAGACTTTCCGTTTTGGGCAGTTCCTCCTTTGGAACGTCACACGTACTGTATCGGCGGTCATTGTAAATTTCAGCGTAATAGGGATGTGACTCATCAATGGGGGGCGGCATGATGTCATAGCTTCGCCTCCATAATTTAACCTGTTCCTCGCCATGGTTCAACGCCATCTCGGCCCGATTGAGGCCAATCAGGGCACCGTAGTGCCGCTCGTTTAGCCTCCAGGATTTGGTGACTGGGACCCACTCTAGTCCCATGGCCTCCAGCACCAACCAGGCCGTCTGGACGGAGCGGCTCAGTATGGAGGTAAAAACCTGGTCGAACTGGTACCCCTGCTCTTTCAGGAGCCTGCCGCACTCTTGGGCTTCCACCACCCCGTTCTCGCTCAGTTTCTGGTCCACCCAGCTGCAGAAGCGGTTCTCCTTGTTCCAGGCCCCCTCCCCATGTCGGAGAAGGAAGAGTTTGTATTTGGACATTCAGAAGAAACCGTACAGAAGCCTGAAAGAGATGCACATGCAGATATGTGCAATATAGCAAATCTTCAACTGATCGATTGTTATATAATCAAAAATTGTAAACTTTATTATTGCCTACCTCCTATTGCCTATCTGCAAAATGCAACTATAAGGCAAGAAGATATTAAGATAGAATAAACTATATATAACCAAACTGGAGATTAGAACTGAAAGGTTAAGGGTCATGAACTAAATGTCAATGCTAATTTAACAAATGGTCTGACCAGCTCTGACCAACTCTTCTTTTCAAACTCTAAAATAGGAAAAAAATGTCGCATTCACAGGCTTAAATGTATAAGTATCAAAATATTAAAGTGAAATGAAAAGAAGCGATGTATTAAACTACGTTACTGTATTATTGTCTCGCAACAGTTCAGTATATAACAAAACCGAACTAGCCTGTTAGCATGTCTTAATGACATCGCACAGTGTTCGCACAAAACATTCTTATCTGTATCGTTTAATTATAAATCTAAATGAAGATGAAATTAGACATGCCCATTGAAAATGACTATGAATTGTTATGTGCTCACCTTCAGATTAGAAAGCGCTCAGCTCAGAGTAGCTGCAGCTCTGCAACAGGAACTGTCAGAGCAGCATCAACAAACGCGAGAGCGCTTGCTTGAGTGACACTTCTTTCAGCCAATCAGCTACGTGTTCTCCATAAGTAGGCGTTTTTAAGAGTACAGTGGCGAATTGGAACTGCTGTTATTTTGAGATAGATAACGTCAGTTCCATTTCTTTTTAGGATAATAAACTGAGCCGTACTGTACTTCAATTAAATAAAGGAGTAGGATTATGATTATAGTGGATTACAACCGTGTTCATCTAATTTAACAGGTAAACCCAGTTACTTAAAGTAGGTTTAAAGGTTAAAGGACTCTTATCTTGTGGAAAAATGGTATTTGCACCCAAAAAAAACTCTTAACAGAGAGCAATGCCAGCAAGAAACCTTGGAATTACTGGTGAAAACAGTGATAGCTTTATTGTTCCTCAATATTCACACAACTGATCACATATAAATATTATTACAATATAAGCATTATTATATAATGACAAATGCAATTATATAATAATCAAATATTAACATAAATAAAAGTTTTATATGTGTCATAAATCAGGTTTCAATATTTGAACTGATAAATGTGATTATAACAATAGCACAGCTTTGTGAATTTCTCATACAATTGTTTTTCGTTCATCCAGCTGTTTATGCAATAAAACAAATACATAACCAGAATTAAACAGCTGTTAAATATGTGTATTTTTAAATAGCTTTCACATTGGATTTTCATTTTTGAAATAACAATTTTTAAAGAATTCATTAAGCATTTGGTCCCGCAAACATCTTCTTCCTGCCCTCCATGCCAGACATAGCATCCACATTTTTACGCCAGTCGGTCACTTCTTCTTTCTGTGCAGATTACGAGTAAATGCATATTTCAATAACTCTTATTATTTGTATTTATCTAGAGTCAAAGAGAGCATATTAAATGAATAGTTCACCCAAAAATGAAAGATTGCTGAAAATGAACTCATGCCATTCAAGAGTTTGTTTCTTCATTGGAACAGATGTAGAGCAATTTAGCATAACATCACTTGCTCACTAATGGATCCTCTGCAGTGAATGGGTGCCGTCAGAATGAGAGTCCAAACAGCTGATAAAAACATCAAAATAATTCACAAGTAATCCACATGACTCTGTTTGTAAGACACAAATCCATCGCTGAGGCATTTCAGCTTTAAATGGTCACTTCTGGACAGATTATGAGAATATGATGATTTGATTAGATCTGTTCTGGACTGTTTTTGCTTAAAAATGGTGTTTGATTTATGCATATTTCTTAAGACGAGATGACTTTTCCCTGGAGAAAGCAATAATATAGATAGAGGACTTATATTTCAGTTGGAAGAAATGGTTTGAAGTTAAAAACATCTTAATGTTGAATTTGTTTATTACAAACATGCTGCTTTTTGCTTCATGACAATAATAAAAATGGTAACTGATGGACTGGAGTCGTGTGGATTATTGTGATGTTTGGACTCTCATTCTGATGGCACCCATTCAACAACAAAACAAAACAAAAAAAATCTGCAAATAATTTAATACAGAAAAATTAAAGCACTGAATATGAGTATGTTGTATTGAGTCTGAGTATGATATTGATGTCAAAGTACTGAGATTACCTTTTCCTCCTCCTTCTTCACTGTCTTGAGGTTAGCTTTAAAGTCAATGGATTCTTTGTGTTTGGCACCTAGCAGAGCCCCCAGCATGGCATCAGCAGACACTCTCACTCTCTTCAGGGCAGGTCTCTTCATCTTTCCCTTCAGCTCAAAGATTTTGTAGTTTAAATCTGTAATCTATAGCAGAAGTATCAGTCAGGGCTATTAAATAAATAACGGCATTTTTAAAGCAACAAACTGTACCTCCTTTTCATTTTTGGAAACTTTAGATTCAATGTCATATCGTTCCTCATCGACAACATCAATTTTTTGATGGAGTTCTTTGCACAGATTCTGTAAACAGAGTAATGGCACGTAAGAAATAATAGTTTCAAAAGCATTCTGACAATAGGCCAAAGAATAACAACCTGTAAGTCCTGTACAGTCAGTCCAGACAGCTGGAGAGGAGGAACTCTCTCGCTGAGTGTTTGCTCTCTGTCACTCTTTTTCTGTTCCTTCTCCTCTGCCAGCAGGGTGCTGGCCTTCTTCAGTATTTTGGTCTGCAGTGTGTTATAATAACAGAAGTTGCATGGCCATGAAATATTCATATGTAGATCATGGTGAGTTGTTCATGACATACTGTATGGTTAAAAAAAAAAAAAAAATCATAATTCAGGATCTTTTCAGAAACACACACACACACAGAAAAAATAGAAACTAACCTTTAAGAATAACCGACGAGATGCGGAAATCTTGGGCTTTTTCTGAAGAAAAGAGCCAATATCAAACAAACAATTTTTTGACTATCACAAATTCTGCAGTGCTTTAAGTTTACTCAATTTATTTTCAGTATGTGTCAAATATTATTAAATAAAATGTTCAAATGTAAGTTACTCACCGGACTGACACAGATAGGGCCAGAAATGAAAACACATATATTTAATATATGAATAGATTTATAATACAGTAAATAATTTTTAATTTCAATAATATTTCTAAAGGTTTTGAAAATACTTACGCAGGTTCAGACATTTTTGTGCCTTTGCTTTTTCCTGGAGGCTTACAAATGACAAAATATTTCGTAAAAAAAAAAAAAATACTAGATTAGACACATAAGTGCTTAGTACAGCCATACAAGCATTTACAGTACAAATTTAAATGTAAGACATTTCATATTTTTTAATTCTTTTTATAATATCATTGAAGAGATGCAGGGTAAAAAGCAACACAAAAAAATCTATAACTATTATCTAATATGCATGAATTGCTAGAAGTCGTTATAACCCGAGGGTCCTTACCTCTCAGATGATGGAAGTATGACTGTTTTGGCCACAGGGAAGAAACTCTGCAGATTTATAGATTCTGAAGCACTGGTGAGAGGCTCACTAAAATAAACTAGTGTCCACACCATTATTACTGTCAAATGCTTCACATCCCAGGCTTCAGAGTGACGGAGCACCTGGTGCTCAAGTGTACCTTATGTCCTTTAGAGTCTAGACTAAGGGTGAGTCCAACAATGAAACTATATCTGAACACATTGCCTGATCTAATTTAATCTGAACTGGAATGTATTATTGTTCATTTTTTTGTGTTATTATTTTTATTGTATATACTGCATATCTTGGGGGAAAAAACAATATCTCATATCTCATTTCTTTACAAGAAAATATTAATAATATCATTATATTTAAATATTATATTGGAATATTGAACTATATTTCAATATTTTCATAAATGCTTAACTAATTCAGATCTGAAATCACAGATATTTTCACAACCATCGATAAGGGACATGAAGAAGTGATGAATGCTGAGTGGTTCTTCTTCTTCCTGATATGTTGTTGTAGGCTGCCATCGGGAGGGCAAAAGAAGAACTGCAGCTGTATTAAATATGACAAGATGTGAAGAAAGCGCTTTTACTTTGAAATACTACATTTTACCATGAAATAAAACATTTCATTTTGATTTACTGCTAAATCAGATTCTATTCCTAGCATTCAATATGTCAACATGATGTATGTACTTGGTAAGATGTTACAATAAAGTGTCATTTGTTAAAGGGATACTCCACCCCAAAATGAAAATTTTGTCATTAATCACTTACCCTCATGTCGTTCCAAATCTTTAAAATCTCCGTTCATCTTCGGAACACAATTTAAGATATTTTGGATGAAAACCGGGAGGCTTGTGACTGTCCCATAGACTGTCAAGTAAATAGCAGTTTCATACCTTTTCATAAAAGGTATGAAAGTCGTTGTCAGAATACTCCATCTGCCATCAGACGTGCAATCTGGGTTATATGAAGCTACGGGAACACTTTTTGTGAGCAAAGAAAACAAAAATAATGACTTTATTCAATAATTCCTTTATCAACAGTCTCCTCTGTCTCTCTCCATATCACTGTATGCTGTGTATGCTCTTCTGTGTCATCCGCGCCACAAGGATGCGCTGTTTCTATGTGTATTTAGCTTTGATTTGATATAAAACAGCTTGACTTTACTTGGCAGTCTGTGGAACAGTTTTCATCTCCAGGTTTTCCTCTGTGTTCCGAAAACGAACGGAGCTTTTACGGGTTTGGAACGACATGGGGGTAAGTGATTAATGACAAAATTTACATTTTGGGGTGGAGTAACCCTTTAACATTTGATGACCACATTAGTTAACACAATCTAAAAAAAAGACAAATCAGGCATTTATTAATCTTAGTTATTTTTTATTTGAACACTTACTAATACAGTATTAAAATCAACAGTTATAAAGTCAAAAGTAAAATCAATCATGAAATAATATTTAATGGAGCTGACATGCGAACTAACAGTTTTATTTTAATTAACTAAAGTTAACAACTGAGATGTATAAATACTGTTACAAATGTACTGCTCATTGTTAGTTAATGTAGTTAATGCATTAACTAATGGGATTTTATTGTAAAGTGTTACCCTGCATTCTGTGAAACTGATCAGTTAGCCTTAACTTACAGTAAGAAAACACGTTACAGTGAAACATTGTTAGTCAAAGCTCATTTTACTCTTTGAAAAAGTACTATCTGAAGTAAAAACAGTGATTACATCTTTGACGTCATCTTTGGTTTGGTACTGCTGCCATCTGCAAGACATTTGAAGAGATTTTGCTTAGACATGATGTTGTTTTTGCTAGTCTCTATCTACCCCTTACTTGTCATATGTTTAGAGAGATCTTTGTTCAATAAAATATTTATTAAAATGACTATATATATATATATATATATATATATATATATATATATATATATATATATATATATATATTTAGGGCCTCTTTTACTGCCAGTATTTACCTTTTACTGTCCAGCATCAAACAGCTTCTTCCTCCCTTCCATTCCAGACAATGCTCTACGTTTTTTACGCCAATCAGTCACCTCTTCTTTCTGTGGAAGGTAAATACAGATAATTGTTTTTTTTATATTAGCACTTCTTTGCATTTAAAGTATTTTTTTTTATATATATATATATAATATATATATATATATATATATATATATAGTCTTACCTTCTCCTCTTCTTTCTTCACTGTCTTCAGGTTAGCTTTGAAGTCAATGGACTGTGTGTGTTTGGAGCCTAGAAGGACACTTAGCAAGTGTTCTGCTGACAGTTTGACTCTCTTCAGGTTAGGCCTCTTTAGCTTGCTCTTCATCTCATAGATCTTCTGATTCATTTCCTGTATCTTTATCAACACAGACCACACATATTGTAATTTATCTTATTATTTGTTTAGTGTATTTTTTTCTAAATAGTGATGTTTTGTTGTATTTTTTCATACCTCTTTGTCATTTTTGGCCACCTTAATGCCAATGTCATAGCGTTCCTCATCAATCACGTCAATCTTGTGATTCAATTCCTTGCAAAGTTGCTACACAAAACAGAGCGTACACAAAATAGTTGATAAAAGAGCTAATAATTAATATATATATATATATTTTAATTATAGAATTAAGAAATTAGGTTACTTAAAACTATTAAATATTATAATATGAACTGTGGAAATGCACTTGTTATGAAATTAAATTAAAAGTGCAGCTTAGGCTGCTAAATAAATAGGCTTCTGTTAGCAGGGTTGCCAACTTTTAAGTTAAACTTGGAGTGAGATTTGTATTTAATTTTTTTTTTTTTTTTGGGGGGGGGGGGTGATTTCGATCTCGATTCAATATAAATTCATGTGTATACTGTAAATATAAGAGATAAAAATATTTTAGCACCATTTTAAACTTAAATTCAGTATCTGCTTGCATTCATTGTGTAATTATGCGAGTATCATTAAAAAAAAGTTCTCAACCTTTTTAAATTTCTCATTTAATGGTATTTACAAATAGTATTTAGTACCAAAATATCTCCTCAAAATATGAAATAAATATTATTGAACTAAAATATACAAAACTTATTTAACTGAAAAATAGTTAAGCTGTATGGTCGCATTATGAGCAATACCTGAGTTAAGAAAACCATATTAATGTTGCCTCTCCATCACTCTCCAGAATGCATATCATGCTGTAATGTTTACCAAAAATTGCTGCAAATACCTGTATAGTGAAGCTGTCGTCTATTCTACTTAAACCCATTCAACTGTATTGTCAACGCTGGTTTGTTTGGTGAGCTCCATGAACCACGTGACCGCGCGCGGCGAGATCAAAGCTTGTCGTATCTCTTCTTTTTCAATGTCTCTGGCTTTGACTGCAGCGCTACATTTAAGCTACATTAAGTGCACCAAAACGGTATTTATTGTCTGAATTTAGTATTAAAACGTACAAAATTTGAAAGCTGATACTTTGTTTCATGTTGCAAGCAGAGTTGCCAATTTGGCGTGAGATTTACTTGGGCAGAGTGAGAGCCTGGAGGCGTGTCTTACGCCAAATGCGTGAGAGTTGGCAACCCTGCTGTTAGGTAGGAAGAAAATTAGTGTTCTTTTTCCCTCCCATCTAATTTTTTTTCATCACCATGTCATCTACGTACGAAGGTCACGAGGGAGAGTAAATGATGACAGAGTTTTCTATTTTGGGTTAACGATTTTGTTTAAGTTTTATAAAAGGAGTTCAATGATCCATTTAAATCATTTAATTGTACCTGTAAATCCTGTACTGACAGACCGGAAAAATTGAGCGGAGGAACTCTCTCACTGAGCACTTGCTCCCTCTCCTTCTCTTTATCCTGCTTCTCTACTATCAGCATGTCCAGTGCTGTATTCAGCAGCCTTATTCAGGATGACAGGACCATTGTTGTCATATCAAAGCAAAGAGTTATTACTTTTGTTATCAATATAGAATCTCTACTTGAGCAGAGAAGAGTACCCAGTAAACTTTGTGTGTATAACTGTGGTCAGCAGGTGGCGCTCACCTTCAAGCCCAGCCGGCGAGCTGAAGTGATCCTGGGTTTTGGCTTTGGTTGGGGGCTTCGGGTGGAGCATAGACAAGAGAATATTGATAGAGACCTGTCACATTTGACAAATATCAGAATTCATAAACAGCTATTACTGATGGAGGTGGAGATACTCACGCGTCAGACATCCTTCTTTAGTTCTCAGTTATCTGTGAAATAAAATAACTGTTTTAAAGTCATCTCTACTCTGAAACACATATTAGGAAATTAACAAATCAGAATATTTAAGATAACAAGCATTTGACCCATATCCTGTGCAGTGCTATTTTAGTATTTAGATACTTTTATACTATTTATTAGTAGCCTATACTGAATTATATTTTTCTTTTTTATGTTTAATCAATATTTATTTCAGTTTTAGTTTTGGTAATTTTAGTAGCCTACATTAAATTGAACTTTCATTTTATTTCAGTTAGTTTCCAAGGCAATAATTCTTATATTAAATATTTATTTATTTCAGCTTTATTTTAATTAATGAACTCTGGTCCTGTGGTTGTCTAGTATGGTGTCATGACCTGACAAAGAAAATTAATGTTTTATTTTACATACAGAGTCACTTAAAGAGAATGTTGCAACCATCTGATGTGCTATTGCAAGTCACAGTTATCACTTAACAGATACATTAGACATTGTAAGTATATTTGCAATAGCACAATCAAAAATACTTCAGTATATCTGTAGTTGGACTTCAGTACTACTTCTGCACAATTAAAGTGCTTTAAGTACAAAATTAGTTTTGACTTTACCAGTTTAGTATACCAAAAGTACAATTTCAGGGTATTTTTATTAAGTATATAAAAATGTTGATGTATTTGTTGTATAGTTAGCATGAAATAAATGTATTTCGAATACTTTTAAGTATATTTATTTTTCACTAGGGTAATCATCATATTTAAATTTCAAGCTACTTTTGTAGTTACAATTCCAGAAAAAAAGTTTTATAGCACAGCAAAAATATATAAAAAATTAAAACTCAAAACAAAACCAAATTTCGCATGTTTCATATAATGTAGGATTTATGCAATCCTTAAAGGATCACGCATAACTTAATTCTAATTCATTAATGACATTGGTAATCGGACCCTTTAATCCATCCATTTGACCTATTAGTCCTCTACACAGCGGAAGGAGTTCTGTGCATAGCGTCCGTGAGTTTTAGCATAGGTGAAAATCTTCCAGGATTGTCACCAATTTGAGAGACATCTGAATGCAACTGTGCCCAATTTCATACCAGTTTAATATAAATGAAAAATAAATCCTTTACCATCACAGCTAATCTATAACCCCTTCTAACAATTAAATAATGATGCATTTGCAAATAACCAAACACATAGCTTTTAGCCTCTTATGACCACTGAAAGAGACATACCTGCTAGAAGAAGAAAAGACAGGAGTGCGAGTCAGCTGGCTGACCGAAGAAAATCCTTAGATTTATAGTTTCAGCGCGCATGGGAACATCTCACTAAAATAGACCCCTATCTGTGCCACTCTACTGACATTAACTGTTCACACAGTAAACAAGTGTAGTAGAAGTTTAATTTGGACAGAGACATGCAGCTATGCAGTGTGGACCAGTTTCAATGTCTCTTTTTGGTGGCCAAAACCATATTGATGACCAGTTCAAAGGTCTAAAATTTAATGCTGGTCATAACAGAAATAAACTGAGTGGAAATGACGGTCTGTAAGAGTAAATAAGGCAAGAAATTTGCACTTATTAAGGTACAACTAACAACTAAAGATGTCAAGGCATCAATAAAACAGTGAGGAAGTGGAAATAACATATTTTTTGAATCTACGTTTATTCCAGTTAATTGCAATATGATGTTATGCTATGACAGCTATCTCATGAACGTGATAATTTCCATGCACATTAAGCGACCAATAGCTGGCAGGAGAAGATGTGTTTAGAGGACAGCAAGCAGGTGGAAGCGCTGCCTTAATGTAATGTGAGCTGCCCTCGTCACACCTCATTCTTCCTGAGAGGTGACACTCCAAGAGATATGTAGTGTATTACCACCTGCCATTTGTCCTGGATTTATTTTTAGGCATTATGGCCAGATGATTGGATGCCAACTGCAAGAAGTCCTTGTCTTTAAATGGCTTTGTACACTCTCAGAAAAAGATACAAAAGCTGTCACTGGGGCGATAACTTTTAGGTATGAATATGTACACAGTATGGACTCTTTAGGTACAAAGGTGTATCTTTTGAAAAGTTACTGCCCCTGTGACAGCTTCTGTACCTGTTTTGTTTTTCTGATTTGGTTTTGTTTTGATATTTGAGTTGTAATGTTTTTTATTTTTATAATATTATGACAGTAATTATATTTTTTCTGGATGGAAATATCATTATAGCTGGCCATTAGAGATAAAAAAATACATTAAATATGTTTATATTTGCAATTATATTCCAGCTACAGCATTTTTATTTGTGTGTGTGTGTGTGTGTGTGTGTGTGTGTGTGTGTGTGTGTGTGTGTGTGTGTGTGAGTAGTCCAGTTACAGTCTTCATCTGTCTTCTCTGCTGTGACATTTATCCATGTGGAAAAAATGTAGGCTGGAACTTTTTTGGTCCATCAGGAATTGATTGGATCATTGTATCATAGTTGTTTGCTTATTGCTTCAGTTTTCCATTACAAAATAAAAAAGGTAATTGCGCAATTCTAATATTTTGGCTTTTTTCTCAGAATTGTAATACATAAACTCAGAACTTCAAGGTACAGACTCTTAGAATAAAAGAAAAAAAAGTAATATAACAGAAAATGTCATAGAAAAACAACTACAAAAAAAAAACTTTTAATTTCACAATTATTTCTCTTTTTTCTCCTTCAGAATTGTGAGATATAGACTCAAAATTCTTAGAAAAAAGTCGGAATTGTCAGATGCTATTTTTTTTTATTCCATGGTAAAAACAAACAAAACAGAATTGTGAGATGTAAATGCAGAATTCTCAGTAAAAGTCAAAATTGCTAAATGTAAATTCAGATTTCTGAGAAACAAGGTCAGATGTAAAATATGTAAACTCGCAATTACAATTGTATCACTTGGAACTCTGAGAAATAATCTCACAATTCTGACATAAAAAGTTGCAATTTTTTTTTATTCCATGGTGGAAACAAACAAAACAGAATCAACATGTAAACACATAATTCTCAGAAAAAAATGTCAAAGAAATAAACTCGCAATTACAAGTTTATAACTTGCAACAGTGAGAAATAATCTCGCAATTCTGAGAAAAAAAGTCTGAATTTTGACATTTAAACTCACAATTTTGAGAAAAATGGCAATTGTTGTCAGTTAGCATGTATCAAGGTCTGTTAGTCTGGCATTGCAGAAATTGCACTGGCACGATTTCAGTTGGTGTACTTAAGAGTTTTTGAGACATTTTAATAACAAAATTAAATTAGTGATTTAGTTTGAAAAGCTTTTAAAGTGCATGTATTTTTTTAAGTTCCACAAATTTACAAATATTGTTGATTGATGTTAGAACAACTGAAGGTATTCCTGGGAGACAGCAGTTGTGTTATGTCTGTTATGAAGTGAGGTCAAATAGATAAAAGTGCATGGCAAGGTCAAAGGGGCAAAATATTTAGGCTTTCTTTGATGTGTTTTTATTTTTAAGACAGAAAATGGGCTCAACATCACAGCAACCATCAAGTAGACATCAAATAAATTTCAGACACTGTTTTCTTGTCTAAATAACTTATATGCTATTTCTTTTTAACTAAAATAAAATTGTAAATCATAATCCTAAGATATTATTACAATAGGATATATGTGTTTTATGAACTTGCATTGATTTATGCATTCATTTTAAGAAGTTTATTAATTCTGGTGTAGTTGTCACCTGAAAGAAAACAAATAAAATTCAGTGCTTAAAGTGTAGGTGAAATATGTGAAGTAAGACATTCTCAGTCAAAAGATAATTGACAAACAAACCATTAAGTTTTTAAAATGTATCTTCTATTGTCCCGCATCAAACAGCTTCTTCCTGCCCTCCATCCCAGACATGGCCTCCACGTTCTTACGCCAGTCAGTCACTTCTTCTTTCTGTGAGAGGAACAGGTGTAACAACAGGTATGTGTTAAAATAGCTCAAAAATACATATGCATTACCACTCAGAATTGTATTTTTTCCCTTAAAATGTCACATGGCTTACCTTTTCCTCTTCTTTCTTGACTGTCTTGAGGTTGGCTTTGAAATCCACAGACTCTTTGACCCTGGAGCCCAAAAGAGCACCCAACATGGCATCGGCAGAGATCTTCACCCTCCTCAGTGCAGGTCTCTTCATTTTACCTCTAAGTTCGGTAATCTTGATAGTCAAATCTGCAATCTGAAGCAGACTCATTATAGTGGATCAGCATAAAGTGTATTTCCATTGAATCTACGTAATAAGATAAATGGTGGTGGTGTAGTACCTCCTTTTCATTTTTGGTCACCTTGACGGAGATGTCATACCTCTCTTCATCTACAACATCAATCTTTTGATGGAGGTCTTTACAGAGAGCCTGAAAACAAAGTATTGTACCAATAAAATGACATCGGGAAATGACTGATGCAGTTGTTAATGCTATTTTTAGATTTAGAAAATCACTGAAGCTACAATACTTGTGCAAGATTTTTTCAACATTTATGTTCAATACAGATGGCACCAATTCTTAAAAAATAACTTTTTAATCGATTTTTTTAATTAATAAAATATTTTTTTTAATTAATTAAAAATGTTTAATTAATTAATAAAAAAAGTTAGCACCATCATCTGAATTAATTATTTGAACCAAGTTTATAATTATAACCTTAAAAATTTAATAAATATGAAAACATAATAAAAAATTAATTAAAAAAAACAATTTTCATTAATTAAAATATTTAATTAATTAATTAATTAATTATAATATATATATATATATATATATATATATATATATATATATATATATATATATATATATATATATATATGTATGTATGTATGTATATTTAATTCATTAAAAGTATAATTTTTGAGTTAGGTTTACCTGAAGATCTTGAACAGACAGACCGGACAGTTGTAGAGGTGGCACTCTCTCACGCAAGGTGGTCTCTCTCTCCCTCTGCTTTTCTTCTTTTTCAGTCACAAGCATAGAGGTTGCCTTCTTCAGCAGCTTTGTCTGAAGCAAAACATGTCAGAAGGTATTGTTAAATGCATCATCTTCAAAAATTATATCTTCTCTGTAAAACGAACAGAACCAAATACCTTTAAGAACAACCTCCTGGATGCCGTAATCTTAGATTTGGGTCTCTGCAAGAATTAGGCACAATCAGATTTTGTTGGTGACCAAAAAAAATTATATTACCATATACAAAAAGTTAAAGTAATAAAACCCACTTACCTGTCTAAAATGGCAATTTTCAATTTATGAAAAGAAATAAAAGACGGCATGTTTAAAACATGTACATTTACAGCAAAATCTAGATATTAACAACTTAAAAGACTGAATACTTACGATTCAGACATTGTGAGCGTCTAAGTACTTCCTTTTTATGATTAATCTGGTGTAAACCACTAGTCAAAATCTGAAATATAAAGATTGGTGACTGATAAGCACAGTTCATAAGTAGTATTTTAGAAGCAGATGACACTTTAACAAACATTTTGTAGCACCCATTCTCAATATCACACACAAGTCAGTTTCTGATGGATAAACCAGATTTGGAAAGCCCTCAAGAAAAAAAGAAAATCTCAGTTGTTTCTCCCTGACAGCAGTGAGATTAAATGCAAACTGAGACTTTTAATATCCTTTGGCTTCAGAAGAGATCTCAGCAATCTAACCAGCCATGTCTCATCAAAGCTTTTAAAGATCAAACTATCTGAGCTATGCTATGCATTAATTTGATGTCAGCAGTTAAATTAATTTTTAGAGCAATTAAATGCATTGGTTTTACAGTTAACGGTGCCAAATAGTGCAGTAGTTCATACCCGTTCCTCCAAAGACCACTCCAAGGCAGTGAGAGGGTGACAATGTCAGTGCACAAGAAAACCCAGATGAATTTTATGGCCTCTTTGGCCTCCTCTGAGTGGCTCACTAAAATAGACTGAAGCCTTACACCCTGAGGCTCATTTTACTCAGCACCATCAAAACACAATTGCACACATTGTCCACTGCCAGTCACTCTTCATTTCCCTTTGTTTGACCCTACAAGGCATAAAAGGCTTTGCTGAAGTCAGCCATAGCTGTATGACCTCTGTACTGTAAATGAAAGTGATCACAGAGCCTAGTTAGCTTGAAAAAACATAACTTTTATTCAATAACTTCAGTCAGCAGTTTAATTTGGAACAACATGAAGATGAATCGGTGTATATGTTATCTCTTCATGTTTTATACTCATACAATCTTGGTTTGCAATGGATTTCCAAATAGTTTGAAATGCAAACAAATGATACCATCACTGCATTGAATTTGAGTAAATATACACAAAGCAATGTGGTAACTTAAAACCAGTTATGCACTTGCAAGGTACACAACCAAGTGTAGCAATGCATTTCAAGGACGGCGTTTGTTTTGCAAGGGAACTGCACAGTGACACAACGTGTTTCTTTGTGCATGGGGTCATTTAATTTTGGAATGCCATTACATTGTAGTTTTTACTTTCAGTAGCATAGAAAGTGTTACAATATCTGACATCTTTTATTCCTAAACAGCACTATTTCACAACATTGCATTTTAATTAATTTCCAGTTTGAGCAAAGGAAAACTGGTAAAGACGAACAAAGTGCTAAGATCACCTACAAAAACACTTAAAACTATGCACATTATAAACAGTTTCTGTGTGTTTCATTGATATTATTAGTCACAAGAATTCTAATTTGTACAGTTTGGATTTTCTTGCTTCCAACCATTTATGATAGAAACCTTCTTGTCTGGGTACACATTTCTTGTTACAGAGTCTGAGAAGTAAAAAACAATGGCAACCTTGAATTAACAAGCTTGGTAGGTAAATGTGCTGGATTTCAAGTCACTAGTTTACTTTGTAACGTTTTTATTGTCCAGCATTAAACAGCTTCTTCCTGCCCTCCATTCCAGACATAGCCTCCACATTCTTACGCCAGTCAGTCACCTCTTCTTTCTATAAATGGGACGAATATAAATATAGGTTTAGAATGAGCTTTGATTTATTTAAATGATGAATGAATTTATATGCCAAAAGACTAAAACATAGATCAAATGCATTACCTTCTCATCTTCTTTCTTTACTGTCTTCAGGTTGGCTTTGAAATCTGACTTTGATGACAATTTGGATTCAGTCAGTGCATCGAGCTTGGCATCGTGTGACTTCTTAACTCTCTTCAGTTTGGTTCGTTGCTTTGTACCCTTCATTTCCCAAATCTTCTGGGTCAACGACTGGATCTGAAATGGACCACAATGATGTTAACTTGTGAATTAGTTATTTTGATGTCAGTTTTGTATTTATTCATTTGAGAGGAGTGTTGTAAATGTAATAGGAAAAATTAATTATTGACAAAAACATGGGGGAAAAAATCAGTAATTGAAATAAAGCTTGAATAAAATAAATATAAATATTAGATGACAAAAACTTAAATGTAAATTAGAACGGTTGCCTCTGCAACCAACTGAAATAAATAAGTTAAAAGTATTAAAATGACTAAAACTGAAATCAAAATAAACTAAAGATTAAAACAACGATGGCTATAATTGGCAAAAGAACAAAAAATAACAAAACATTAACTAAAATAAAAAAAATAAAAATAAAAAAAATAAAAGCTAATTCAAAATATTGATCAATACTGTAAGAGTTTCTAAATAATACTAAAATATCTTTGCTTGATAGACATTGTGCAGGCACAATTTTCATATTCCCCGGGATTCAATCCATAATCTTATCGTTGTTGATGTTATTAACAACGGTAAGGTTATGGGTTTGAATCCCAATTCAAATATTTAATACTTTATTTAGTAGAATGGCGGGATCTTAACACTTATTAACATTTGTATTCATGAATAAACTACTATTTAATCATTTGTTTGTCTTTGTAAAAGTAGACACAAAACCATTACCTCTAT
Source organism: Cyprinus carpio (assembly GCF_018340385.1). Classification (NCBI taxonomy): domain Eukaryota; kingdom Metazoa; phylum Chordata; class Actinopteri; order Cypriniformes; family Cyprinidae; genus Cyprinus; species Cyprinus carpio. Next base: position 13,447,352 of record NC_056621.1, on the reverse strand, counting down.
TTCATTTTTAGCCACTTTCATTTCAAGATCGTATCGAGCCTCATCAACAACATCAATCTTGCGGTGAAGCTCTTTGCAAAGTTCCTGAAAAATAAAAATAAAAACCAGTGAAGACATTCATGAATAATATTTATTTCTGCATATTGCTTGTGCAGAAATGCTTATTTAAGAAAATACCTGGAGCTCCTGTGCAGACAAACCAGATAGTTTGAGAGGAGGAACCCTCTCATTAAGAGCCTCATCCCTCTCTCTTTTATTCTGCTCTTTTTCAGCTGCCAGCATAGACGTGGCCTTCTTCAATAATTTGCTCTGTAACGTAACAGCACTGATGTGAATATAAAGCTACAGAAGATTAGCACATAGCTTAGCGCATAGCTAACACAGCCAGCCATTTCGTCATGAATTCTACTCTCAACTTTCATTACATACATTACATTTAATATGTGCATATGTTCACTAACCATATCTATATTACTAAAATTATGACATACCGTTGAAAGTTTGCGGTCAGAAAGTTATACTCACCAAGGCTGCATTTATTAAATCCAAAATACAGTAAAAACAGTACAGTAAAAATTGAAAATAACTTATATATATATATATATTTATATATATATATATATATATATATATATATATATATATATATATATATATATATTTATATATATATATATATATATATATATATATATATATATATATTTTTTAAATGTAATTTATTCCTTTGATGCAAAACTGAATTTTCAGCATCATTACTCCAGTCTTCAGCATTTTCATGATCCTTCAGAAATCATTCTAATATGCTGATTTGCTGAAACATATCATATTATTGTTGAAAACAGTTGTGCTGCTTAATATTTGTGCAAAAAAAATTTAATATGAAATTTTGAAATTTGCTAATATTATAAATGTCTTTACTGTCACTTTTGATAAATTTAACGCATCCTTGCTGAATAAAAGTATTACGTTATTAATATTAATATGAATGCATTTCTTTAAAAAATAACTTATTAAACAGTCTATTTGATTGAAAAACAAACAGACAACTTACTTTTAAGTGCAGCCGCCTTGTGGCAGTATACTTAGTTTTTTTCTGAAAAACAATACAAGTCATATTTAATCTTCCCAAATTATTTTTTAATAACTTATGAATTATGGTATATCTTTCCAAAACTCACCGGTCTACAATGACAAAGCACAGAGCAGTGCGATAAAATAATAATAAAAAAAGAAACACCAAAATGCATTAACAAAAGAGATCAATAGATCCAATCTACAATTTTTATAATAAGGCTGTCAAAGTATACTTACCCTTCAGACATGTTTTTTTCTCTGTATAGTTGCTGAAAAGGAAAATATATATATATATATAATTCTTTGTAAAAAAAACACATATAAATTGTTTATAAAGACATCACATATGTGATCACATTATATCTCGCATTAAATGGAAAATGGCTGTCCATGTATGTGATCCTAAATCTCTTGGAGGTGATGATATCATTCAGTGTGTATGAAACTGTGCGTCAGATTTGCGTCGCTAGGAAACATTCTTACAGTCCACACATAGAACATAGTCTGGAAAGGTGACGAGTGCCAAGTATTTAAAAGGCAGAGGAGTCACAATGTAGAGGAAAATTTAATTTGGGGCCCTCGTATCCAAAGAAGACTGTTTATATAAAGCCCTGGTGCCAAGCACTCTATCCGTACCTATTCATTGCATTCGTACCTATTGTGCCTGATAAAGCACATGCTTGTTAGTGTTCCCAGCCTGGCTACATTTGAACATTGCTGCCATTCTTTCATATGGCCCAGTTTCAAGCTCTAGCCTTGAACTCACTATACTTGATACTAATGCTTTCATACGGATCCTGGCTAGAACTCAAGTTTTGGAAAAGATAGCTGTTATTTTGAACTAAATTGTCAGGATATTTTGAGTGTTTTGCTAAAAAGTAAACAAAAAAAATTAAATAAAGATTTGTTAAAATTTTTTATTAATTTTATTTAAAGATATGTTATTTTTTTTTATTCTTTGTATTTAGAAATCAATTATTTGATTAATTTTTGTTTGATTTTGAACTTAATTATCTGAGTACAATGAGGAAACATGTTCAGTGATGTTCAAAGTTGTATGCGTTTGATTTCCAACATGTGTATGGTTACCCTTTTACCTTTTTTTTTTTTTTTACTTTTGAGTGCTTAAGTGCAAGACAAATCATCTGAGAACAGGTTTCATGGTCTAATTGGTTCTGCGAGCCAAATCTCTGGCTAAGTCAAGAACGTTGGATCTTGTATCCACACTTCTCCATGTCTAAGCTAGCCGTGAAACAGCTACAGTACTTCCTAACATACATTCCTTAAAGTTGACACAAGCGGCTTGTTACGGAAATACATGGCGCTGTGTTTGCTAATCCCTGCGGGGAGCCACGGTCGTGACATGGGAGAATGTAGGCTGTACATATACATTCATCCATCCTCCAGCAGTGAAGGTGCGAGTATGATTATCTTTGAATGTCCAAATGTGTGCTGTAAATCTATGAGCGATAAACAGACCATACAGTACAAATCCCCTCAAATGTTTAGCAATAAACCCAATGTCCTTAAGTATTTATGACAACGTGTAGGTCCATTAAACTTGGTGTAAACATGCTGTGAATCCTTGCAGGACTTACCTTGAACTAGGAGGCAATCAGAGCAGGATGAGTTGTGTGGTGGCGTTGAAGAACAATAAACTTTATATGTTTTTCGTGATGGATATATGGGTTGAATCCTGCGTGTGAATGGCTCACTAAAATAGACCTCTGTTACGTCCCTTGTATTCACGTGTGCAAATATCTGGGCAATTTGTTCTCCAATCTCCACCTTCCTCAGTGGCATTTGCACAGAACGGGGTGTGTATGTCCTCCAGCACAGTGACATGCGTATTTCCAAATGACACACACAGGGGTCCTGCACTTCAATTCTTTCTCTGTTGCATTAGCAACTTGCAGTCAGACTTATTATGGTTAACTTAAACTAAAACGATTCAAAATACATTTTTTGTTCATTGAAATAAAGCTGAAATAAATATTAGATTTTTTTTTTTTAATGTTGCTTTGGCAACTAACTGAAATAAGTTTAAGTTAATAAACTTATTAACAAAAAAATAAAAATAAACTAGAAATAATTACAAATTAAAACTGAATTAAAACTGAAATAAAAACAAAATAAATGTTAATAGTTTTATTTAAAAAGAACTAAAACTAATAAAAATGGCAAAAGCACATATTTATTACAAAATTACTAAAACTTAAAATGATATTAAAATGAAAATTAAAAAAAATTATGAAAAATAAAAGCTAATCAAAATATTCATAAAACCTATAATAGTTTATAAATAATACCTGGGGTTACATTGGGGTAACTGAGATACAATTACAGTTGTATTTTTATTCAATAATGCCAACAAAGATTAATAAATACTGTAACAAATATATTGCTCATTGTTAAATAATACTTTAATTAATGTTATCTAATGGGACCTTATAGTAAAGTGTTTAATTTCATTGCATTTCATTTAATTGCACTGTAACTTAGCAAATTCGTAAAATAAGCAAATTTTGTTGACATATATGATTTGTTAACTCCGCAATTGTAATAAAATGTTCTCCTCGTAAATGCTAAAGTTAACTGGCCTTTTGATTAACCTGCATGCTTGTGTTTGAGGACCATAAAAGCAGAGTTCTTCAAGGCTATGGAGCCCGTGTGCGGTGTAAATGGGGTGAGGGCAGACAGTAACTCGTGTACTTGTTTAGAAGAGACTGACAGCACCGTCCTAAAAGAAAAGTCTGTCTTATAATTCAAACAAGGTCGTATAATTATAGTGCACTTGAAACGCAAAGCGCTCAATGACAAGGTGACATTGTAGTATTTTTATGAGATTTTATTAAAGTGATGTTGACCTTTGTGTGCTGATATGTCATGCAGGCCTAGCATGTGTTACAGCTTCCAATGATGATACTGTGCCATGAGTTTTTACTGTGTGACAGAATGAGACTTAAATCCTCTGCTGACTGCTGGCATGTAGTTTTAGTTATCAATGTCAGCAGACCTTGTGAAGTCATTTTAGTGGAAGATTGCTGTGTAATGAAAGTGTGACATGTAATAAAAACTAGCATGATTCTGTAGGGTGTGTTTAAAGTCTCTGGCTAGTGGTGTTACGATTTTGTATGAAAATAAAAATTTACTAGAATGTAAGACACAACTGCTGTTTGAAGAGATGTAGAAAGTAAATATATAGCTCATTTATTGATTCAAATTACCCTGTTAATTATTCTTTGAACTGACATGAGCCCTCTAGTGGTAATAAGGTGATTTTATTTTGCCAGTATTTTGCCTTTTAGATGTCTTGCTGGTCATTTTAAGCTGAATTTTCATCAGCTGTTACTATACTCTTAAAATTATTCAGGAGACCTGTTACCACAAGTTAAATAAATGCAGTGTTGCAAGTATAAAAAAAAAAAAAATAATTAAACCTTTTAAGTTGCATTAAATTATATTTTGTAGAGTTCAATTGACATAGTAATGTTGATCGTTAACTTAATATTGAGCGTAATTTAAACTCAAATTTCTACGTTAATTGAATTTCTTTGAAAAAAGAAGTGGTTTTGTTAACTTTGGAAATAGGGGATTTCTAGTTCCCAGCATGCTTTGCATCTGACTTGATAAGGAGAGTAAATGTTGAAATGGGAGAGTTAAGGGAAAAACATGCTGTTATGTTTGACATTTAAAAGAGTTTCTGTTGCGTTGAAGTCTTTGTGGTTAGAATTTTGCTGATGAGTAGACCACATGAAAGTAAACACAACTCTGTACTAACTGCCAGTGACAGGTAACATCTTATTCTTACTCTTGTTCATTAAATGTACATGCTAAAAAGGTTACATTTAGCATGTTATCATAGCTGTGGATTTGAACTGAAAAAAAGGAAACATAAACTGGTTCCAGGCCCACAAATCCCTTAGTTGGTGCAAAAAAAATTTTAATCAGTAATCAGCATAAAAATATGTGCTTATGTTACAAATGATTAAGTTCTTCTACCTCAATGTTTTTTGTTGGTTGAACATAATTTCATTAGAAGCTGTCAGAACTGCTGCGTACATTTTTTTAGTGAATATTTTTGTGGAATCTGTGACCATTTTTTATTTATTTGTATAATTTTTAGCAAGCTCAACAGAATAGAGTTTATTATATATACAGTATATATTATATTATATTATGAATGGATTTGTTTAAATGTCAAACTGTGCTTGTTAAAATTGCTTTCTGGTGAAGTATAACCTAAACTGATCTAGTCCTGTGTTTCAGTGGTAGAAAATGAAACAAGTAGGTCATCTTACATCTCAAAACCAAATGGCTATTAAAACTTTGAGTCTAACTTAGTATTAAAAATAAAAGCTTGACAAATGGCTGAGAATAGAAACTTTTTTAGCTGAATTCATTGCATGTGTAGTTAAAGGACTTGATTTTAAGATAGACTTGAATAAAAGACAGCGTTCGTGAGAAAGGCTTTATATCTTCGTGTGCGTCAGGCTCATCTCCGCCCCTTTATCAGATCTCCTGGTTTCCTCTAAATACAGATAGAATCTAAGAAAGCCATGAGAGGATGTTCGATGATCTGTCACATTACTTAAAAATCACAGTACCAGAGAAAACATTAAATACAATGAGAGTGATTTTTGTCTCTCTTTTCTTTCTGCTTTCATGTGTTATAATGAAAATCTCACCTCTGCATCTCATTGAACTCCCTCCGATGGAATGTTCTCAAGAGGTAAAGATACTGTTTGTTCCCTTTTATCCATTAACGTTAATGTTATTCATATAAAAAAAGTAACTTTTTTATTATGCTGCTTTCTGACAGGGAGTGAAATGCAAGGTTGAAGTAGGCAAGTAGGAGTTGATGTCTTCTTTAAAAATGAGTTTTTTAAAGACAAAATCAAAGACATGTTCATTAGATATTTCTTTGATGGTCTTAGGTAACTGTTCAGATGAGGGTTTGGTAGTGCCAAGATACAACGCCCCAAGGTTACCTAATGTAACTGCAAAGGTAGCAGCCAAGAAGGACGACAGTGGACAGTTTGCACCAGTCCTAAACATTACATGGAACCAGCTACCGGATGGTAAGACGAATATGATAACATATAGGACTATAATTTATTTAAAAATAACCAAATCATTTCAATCAAATTGCCTTTTTGACAGGAAATGTTCTTCTTATAACAGAACCTGTACAGATGGTAGGCATAATTATTTAAAGCATTTATTGAATTATTTTCCTCAGCGAATATATACACTCTCAAAGGGACTGAAGTACTTGTGGTTGAAATGTTGACAAATCACAGCATTTGTGTTCGTTACATTTTCCGTAACACACTATCGGATAAATTAAACCCAGGACGGGGCAGGGTAAGAGTTCTATAACTTATACAATCATATATCCACTGAAAAAGTGTACTTTGAAACTCAGTACATTTCACTAATGCAAAAAAATAGCAAGTAACGCATTGAAATAAACATGACATTTTGAAGTAGAAAGACCTAGTAGTAACATACTTCAATAATCTTTATTTACAGAGAGATTTTTTAATTTTTTTTATAATGTACTATGCAATGTTATTCACACCTTTGTTTCAGCTTTGCCTCTTTCCTTCACTTTTTTAGTGGACATTTTCTTTGGACAGAATTGTGCTCATCCCCGACTTTAAATACCAGGTTTTTGTAACTAATTTACCAAAGCCAGACAGAGGGAGCTATACAACAATAACCAACATCACAGTTCCAGGTAAGAATTAATCAATAACGCAATCAAACAGATTAGATATGAAGCAGACATTTAATCCGAAATGCTCTGGAAACATGGAAAATCTGCATTCTGTCCTATTGGTATTATTCGGAAGTGATGTAAATCTGTTTGTCATTTTAGATCGCATTTGGGATATGACGGTAAAAGAACCGTCAGTGCGAAAGGATGAAGAAAATGGTGACTTGGTGATAACAATAGAATTTAAACCAGAAGAGTTCTCTGACCAATACAAAGTCTCCTTCTGCAGTCCTGACCTTCAACCAGAACCGTTTCACATTGTCTTAAAGGTACTTTTAATGTTCAGTATCTAAAAGACTCCACAGTGCCACCTGTAGTGTGTTCCATCATAAATGTATTTTCATATATACCATTAATATAGGAAGCACAGACAATGAGCGTGAATGCTAAATGAATTCTGTTTTTAAGATAACGAGACATTTCTGAAGGTTAATTTCACGCTGGAAGCATTTCGTATATATCACTGCGATCTGGAATTGGTGGTGAGTTACAGTACCATTTATATGAGAGTATGGTTTGTAAATAATATTCAGTTGTATGAGGATGTTTTATTAATAATTTCTCTCATATCACTAAATGATTAAAAGATGCCCTGTTCAACAGATTCAGCCACTGTCTGTTCAAAGCATGAATAACTGTCTGGAATACAGAAGGAAATTTGATATCTGTCCCTGTATGTATTATACATTAACAATAAATGTCTTATCGCCTGTGTGTTTTTAACTAGCCAGCATTCAAATTAGGATACACAACAATTTAAATGTCTCAGTGTATGGTTCATTTGACCTCTAGTTTGTTTTATCTTTATTAACATTTTAATGTCAGTTCTTCCAGGTGCTCCTGTTGTTTTTATCACTTTGGTGACACTGGGGGTGTTGTTGGCTTCATTGGCGGCTACTGTTTGCATTTTTGGCTGTATTGTATTTTTGAAGTACAAGGATTTACATAAAGGTCAGTGCAAATAAAACAATCAAATGAATAAGCACAAAACTTAGGCCTGGTTTCACAGACAGGGCTTCCCTTACCAAAAAGTAGTATACTTCTTAAGTATACTTAAAAAGTTCAAGTATATTTAGACTTTTGTAAGTATAACAGTATACATTATTTTAAGTAAAACATAAAGTTAAAAAGTAAACAGTTGTTTTAAAAGAAGTATACTAATTAAACTTCTTTTTTCGTAAGGGTTTTGAAATCCATTAAACAGTTGAGTTTTCGATCTCCGGGTCTGGCGGTAGCACTTTTAGCTTAGCTTAGCATAGATCATTGAATCAGATTAGACTGTTAGCATCTCACTCAAAAATGACCAAAGAGTTTTGATATTTTCCCTATTTAAAACTTGACTCTTCTGTAGTTACATCGTGTACTAAAACTGACGGAAAATGAAAAGTTGCGATCTTCTAGGCCCATATGGCTAGGAACTATACTCTCAATCCGGCGTAATAATCAAGAAACTTTGCTACCATACATGGGTGCAGCAGGCCCCATGATATTGCGCAGCGCCTGAAATTTGCCGGCTGCAACTCTATTTTCACTATTTTCAGGCGCTGCGTAATATCATTGCGTTATAGTTATTGAAACGCGACTGACATCAAACAACTTCCCATCTCTTAAAAATACAAACTTGCCAGGAGTACCTGATCGCACCAAGTGTAATAAAAGTCAAATATAGGCTACATTATTCTGCATATATACATTTTGAAGGTTCCAAAGCTTTTGTATCTTAATAACAATCATGACTTTTGACAGAAACGCCCTCCTCAGACAACTCAACATGTGCAAAGGGTAAACTCGAGTGGAATCCCATTCACGAGCCTAAGAGGGTCATCATCATTTATTCTCTGGACCACCCCCTGTACAAAGAAATCATCTTGAAGTTATGTGCCTTCATGAGGGCTAAATGTGGCACAGATGTAACTCTAGATCTCCTGGACTCCGCCTGGCTTAGCACAATCGGCAGAATTCAGTGGCTGGATATGCAAAGGGAACGAATCTCCAAGTCCTCAGATAAAGTCCTGATCTTGTGCTCTCCAGGCGTACATGCCAAGTGGAAGGCCATGTGCGGTGAGCACAAAGTGAGACTGAAGGAGGATGAACGTTCACCCATAGGAGACATGCTCACACCGGCTCTGAGCCTCATTATACCGGATTTCGTTCATGCTTCATCTTTCCACAAGTACATGGTGGCTTATTTTGATGACGTGTGCAGTGAGGATGACGTTCCAGCACCTTTTAACGTTGTGGTGAAGTACAAACTGATGAAGCACTTTGAAGAACTTTACTTCCGAATAGTAGACATGGAAAAACATGAGCCGGGCCGGATTAAGTGCATTGAAGGCATCAGGGAGAACGATTACTTCAACTGTCCATCAGGACGAGGACTTCGGGATGCTATTGAAGCTTTTAAAAATTACCAGCTGAAGAATCCAAATTGGTTTGAAATGGAGCTTTTGGACACTGATGGTCAAGAAGAGGAAACCATCTTGGAGTCAACGTTTCCTACAGACATTAAATCTAGCTCTGAGATTGAATGTTATCGGCTGTTTGAAGAGCATAAAGCTCATACATTTGTCAATATGGTTAAGTTTCAGAATGACGAACATGTTTTAAAGTCTTCCATTGCAGAGACAGCCATAATACTGAGCGAGAATTCTTCAGTTCTTACTACAGATGTGCATTACAGTGGCTCAGTACAGAGTAGCATTACAGCTATTGATGTAAAGGGTTTACCAGCAACTAAACCTGTGGCACAACATGCTTTATGCTTACAGGCTCTGTGAAAATGTCTGATTTAAGCTTGACATCATCAGTCTACTGTTGCTATTATACTTCTATTCTGTTATATATTATAATTTCCTTTCTTTTTTTATATTTTTGTTAATCTCTGTTTTTTTTTCTATATAGTTTTTTTCTATTATAGTCTATATAATCATATTCATTTGTTTACTTGTACAATAAAAAATCAAATGACATCTTATAAACAAACACACACACACACACACACACACACACACAAAAACATGTTTATGTGAGATTATTCAATTTGCTGGCAACTTTATCAGATTATTTTGCTTTAGAAGGGCCAGCACATCAATAATATAATTATTTTGGGTGCTTTATCATTATTCTCAAATGTATAGGCAAGATTTATTTGTCTACAAAACTTATTTTAAGCAGTTCATTCAGTCAGCTGAGTCTATGAAAGTGGCCTATAGAGTTATGAAACCTCTTATAGAAAATAGAAGACAAAAATGTATTAAAACCAACCAAAAAAATCTCTATATTCGTAGATATTCCCATTGTAAACCTTTATTCATTAAAATGCCCTTGTATATCCCCCATCTGACAGACTTTCTGAGTAAAAGGCGATTCTCAACTAGTACAAACATACCCAATCAGATCAAAGTTCAACCTAGCGGAGTCGAGCCGAAAAGCAAACAGCTTAAACTGAGAGTTTAATAGCCAGAATACAAAACTGGCTTTATTTAAGCCGAGTCGTGACTGAAGTCACTTCTTAAAGCGAGTAGCGCGTGAGAAGTGTTTTAATGAGCGAACGCAGCCTCGTTTCTGTCAGTCTTCATTGAACGACTGAAGTCCTGAATTGTTTACTTGGACCCGTGTGTTGGTTTTATGTTTAGTGTATTTCTGTATTTCATCTTTTGAAACGTGGAGGATTGTGACTGTTGCTTATATCAGCACGTCACTTGTCTCAAACAAGTAGAGCATGACAAATTGTTCCTTTTGAAGTTTGTGGAAACTCTGCAGCACACGGTGGCTTGACTGTATTTTACGTTGCGAGTTTTGCTGACCTGAAGATCAAGTTCTGAAGATGTGGAGGTTGTCTGCGTTTCTTAGACGTTGCATTACAACTTCATCCAGCAGACATCGCAAAAAAGGTAAACTAGCACAAACCACAGGTCTAGATTCAGGTATTTGCATTCAGAGCAACCATGTCCCAATTTCATTTTCCTAAGCAATACATCTTACATCTGACTAATTGAATCCCTGCAGATTATACTGAGTATTTATCATCCATCATTTATCATTTCCTGTCAATGTTGTTGCAAACTGGTTTTCTTATCTTCAGTGGAACTAAGAAAAAATAAAGTGTTTAGCAAAATGTCAAAACTTTTACTTTCCATACAGTAAATGGGGACCTTGGCTGTCAGGCTCCAAAATGGCCAAAAAGCACCATAGAAGCAATCCATGTGCCAAAAAAAATTGAATTTGTCAAACACTAGACATATGAGAATCAATTAAAACTTGTCGAGCATGTCTTGTGGTTCAGTGGTTTGAATACAGTGTTGTTTGGGTCAGCTATTCTATATTTCTCTTACAGACAGCCTCTTTATCATTCATCCTGATGTGAAAGAGGCTTTAGCGGATCAAAGGCCAGTTGTGGCTTTGGAAAGCACTATTATCACACATGGAATGCCTTATCCTCACAATCTCAGGTAGAAAAATTTGATAAATCTCCTACAGTGCTGTCAAACACTTAATATGTTGAACTTTTCCCTCAGGCCATTCTAAAGTCAGGGTTGTCACGTGACTTTTTATCTTAAAAACAGTACAGAGTCAGACTAGTTCTTTTTTATTATTGCACGAGGTTTTTAAAAATAAAATGTGGAAACTTTTAATATGTCCACAAGGATTCAGTATTTACCAAACGACTGCATTCCCTCTGAATTTCAGTACAGCAAAGGAAGTGGAGGGAATTGTGAGGGCTGAGGGTGCAATCCCTGCAACCGTTGGGATTCTTGAGGGCAGCATTCATGTGGGCCTTTCGTCAGATGAACTGGACTTTCTGGCACAAAGCAAAATGGCACTAAAAGTGTCCAGAAGGGACTTACCTTATGTCATCAGCAAGGTCTGGAGCTGAAGTAATCTTTATTTGTAACTATGTGATTATATCTATTCATGTGAAATGTCTGTTTCATTTTAAATCTAGGGTTTGTCGGGTGGCACAACTGTCTCCAGCACAATGATTGCGGCTCACAGAGCTGGGATTCCTGTTTTTGTAACTGGAGGCATTGGAGGAGTACATAGAGATGGAGAAAACTGCATGTGTATTTTCAAAATTGTTCTTATATCCATGTGAAATGTATATTTAATGACCAGTGTATTATCTCTTGTAGCTCTGGATGTGAGCGCAGACCTCACTGAACTGGGTCGAACCCCTGTTGCTGTTGTGTCAGCTGGGGTGAAATCCATCCTAGATATCGGTCGCACTCTTGAGTTCTTGGTAAGACTTTAAAGGATTAGTTCACTTCCAGAATAAAAATTTCCCTTGTAATATACTCACCCCCATGTCATCCAAATGTTCATGTCTTTCTTTCTTCAGTCAAAAAGAAATTAAGGTTTTTAAGGAAAACATTCCAGGATTTTTCTCCATATATTTTTCCTTACGTCAATGGGAGCCAATGGGTTGAAAGTCCAAATTGCGGTTTCAATGCAGCTTCAAAGGGCTCTAAATGATCCCAGCCAAGGAATAAGGGTCTTATATAGTGAAACAATCAGCCATTTTCTAAGAAAAATGCAAATTTATATACTTTTTAACCACAAATGCTTGTCTTTCACCAGCTCTGCGATGTTAAAAAAGGTAGGGTAGGGCAAAAAACACAATATGATTTTCTACTCCAACTTCAAAATCATCTGACGTTGTTGTTTTACCCTTTTTTGTAAAGGGAGTTTATATATATATATAATATATAATTTGAGTTTTTTTTTTTAGATTTTTTTGTAAAGGGAGTTTATATATATATATAATATATACTTAAGTTCTATGGAGATTCAAAGAGCTTCCCGGCTTTCTTCTCTCGGCAAAGTGGATTTTGGTTATTGGATTTCTTCTCTCGGCAATGTGGATTCTCAAGAAGCAGCGGATCTTATTGGCAAGTCTTAGTGTTTAAGCTTTTACCGCACATACATTTGAGTAAATGTCAATATTTCACATTTACCGAATGCTGCAGTGATCCTAACTGAAAGAGCTAGTTGAAACAGAGATCATAGATAAAGTTCCTCAGACATAAACTCATCCTGCTTAGTCATTTGTGAAGGGATCTTTAACTCTCTCTTTCCTCAACAGCTAGCACACTATCTCTGGGGCTGCAAAGTGGTCTTCTGTTGGCCATTCCCATCCCTGAGGAACATGCAGCCACAGGACAACAGATAGAAGATGCCATACAAACAGCTGTGACGGAGGCCAGGTAGAGAAAAACAGTGATTGGCCATACCTTATGTACAGTGTACGAGTGACAAACACTTCTGATAAAAGCATTTTCTTTGTATATCTGAAGCTCAAAAGGTGTCACAGGAAGAGATGTCACCCCTTTTATCCTTCAGCGAGTCAGTGAGCTGACTAAAGGGAAGTCCTTGCAAGCCAGTATCCGTTTAAGACACAAAAGATAGTTTGTCATGATAAGGTTTACTGTATACACATTCTTATATATATATACTTATAATAACATTAACTTTTTATGTTCATTTTGGTTTCATGTGTCTTTTTGTGGTATTTTCCTGAAGTTCATTCATTTTCAGATATAGCACTCATTCAAAACAATGCCAAGGTGGGCGGTCAGATTGCATGTGCCCTTTCTAAACATAAAGAGAAAAGTGGAGGCAACTTCAGAGGTGACATTAAAACCCGAAAATCAAAGGACCAGAGAATAGACTCCAACACTGTAAGTGGTACAGTAAAAACAAACTAAAAAACTCTCAAATAGTTTTTGCAAAATATAATAAGCTCTTATGGAAAGACTAAATTTTATTTTAAGCGTTTTCTATTGTTAACTAAAACTAATTAAAAAATATTTTTTGTTAATTGAAATAAAGCTGAAATAAAATAAAGTATTAATATTGGATTAAACATTGAAACCAACTTTGCCTTGACAACCAACTGAAATATTTTAAGTACTAAAACTGCTACAACTATATTAAGAAATAATAAAAACCCAAAGCTTAATAAAAATGACAAAAGCACATAATATTACTAAAACTTAAAATGAAAAAATAAAAGCTAATACTGTAATATTATCTAAATACTGCTCAAATAACACTATTTATTTCCCTCAGATTGTTATTGGTGGAATAAACGTTGATTTCATCGCTAAAGGAGCAACAAAGAAATTGGTGGTGAGACTAATAAAACAAGCTAAAGGAGCTCAAGTAACTTTTTATGACATTATACAGGTAAATATTTTGTATTATACTTTCAGTTTGGTCAGACAAATCCAGGAAGTGTTTGTCAGTCTTTTGGAGGTGTAGGCAGGAATATTGCTGGTATGTAACGTGTCATTCATATTATTTTCATTGAATATATACAATTCTCATTTTTTACTTATATTTCATGTAGACTGTTTAAGCAGATTAGGGCACAAGCCTCTCTTCATCTCTGCCATTGGCAAAGACTCTCATAGCGACGCTGTGCTAAACTATTGTAAACACATGGTGAGTTATATTTAGCATTTTATTGCTCTTGTAGCCAAAATTTCATTGTAACTACAGTTTTTTGCTTTATGCTCATCAGGATACAAGCGCAGTTGCCAGATTACAGGACCAAAGGACTGCGACCTATTGTGCTGTTATAACTGAGTCTGGAGAGCTGAGCCTGGGATTGGGCGACATGGACATCCATCAGCAAATACAAGAGCAATATGTAGGTATATTCGAAAAGTATACTACTGTTCAAAAGGTTAGTCACACAGATTTTTTTAATATTTTTAAAAAGTATCCTATGATCACCAAGGCTGAATTCATTTGATCAAACATATAGTCAAAAAGTAATATTGTGGCATATTATTACAACTTTAAATAGCTGTAATGACATTACTTCAGTCTTCAGCATTACATAATTCTTCAGAAATCATTCTAATATGCTGATCTGGTGCAAAAGAAATGTTTCTTTTATTATCAGTGTTGAAAACAATTGTGCCACTGGACATTTTTTCAGGATTCTTTAAGAAATAAAACATATTAAAAACAACATTTCTTTGAAATATAAATATTTTGTAACTATTTACTGTCACTTTTGAACAATTTAATGCATCCTTGCTAAAAATGATTAATTTCCTAAAAAATATAAAATCATACTGACCACAAACTATTAAAGTAATCATGATGCATTGTGGATTTAAGTCCAGCTATGTTAGTTTGCATAGCATTTACATGCTAATTCACATCTAAACACTGACAAAAACCAGATAAACATATTTCTAAACGTTCAGTCTTTATATGTCAGGTAAACAGAGGAAATTATAATGATGACTCA
Organism: Cyprinus carpio; assembly: GCF_018340385.1. NCBI lineage: Eukaryota > Metazoa > Chordata > Actinopteri > Cypriniformes > Cyprinidae > Cyprinus > Cyprinus carpio. The sequence goes on along the minus strand of NC_056621.1, from coordinate 13,432,230 downwards.
TCCTGTACTCACTCATTTTGTCCAATCAGATAGACCATGGAATTAGATTGCCCCGCCTCCTTTTAACACATGAAATTGACTAGGAAATAGTAAATCATGTTCATGGCTGTGATTAAAATTCAAATCATTGGCTATAAAAAGGACAAACTCTCTGATATATATTTCCCATGCAAACTTCCTGTTGCAATAGGAATATCTGCAAGGGTTTTAAATTAAATGTAACAACTAATTAACAGCATAAATCTTTTTTTATCTCTATGTTCAGGTATCTCAGTTTGAGGATCAGCTTGCATCAGCATCTCTTGTAGTTCTTGATGGCAACATTCCCCTTTCAACCATCGATTATGTGTGCTGTATTGCCAAGAAACATGCAGTCCCTGGTAAACCTCATTTATCTATACTGCTTCAGAGCGTCTATCGAGGTCATAGATTCAAGTAAGGTGTCATGTGCATATTGCATGTCTTTTTCTTTTGCTGAGTATGGTTTGAGCCCACGGATGCAGATAAGGCCTGTAAGCCCTTCCTGTCAGAGAGCTGGAGAGCCCTATCTTACACCTCCCCCAATCTGGCTGAGCTCTGCACAATGAATCATACACTAGGTCTGCCTACTCCTACAGGTACCAGAGTTAAAAAAAAAAAAAACCTAAAATAATCAAGTGCTTGATTGCTGGACAGGAAGTGGCGAGCTACTTGAATAGTAAACCAAGCATCATTTTGTTCAGAGTTGCCCAGATCACTTGAGGATGTCTTGGGCTGTGTACCGGCTCTCTCCCGCCCCCTGCTGGATCATCTGAATTGTGTGGTGGTCACTTTAGGTGCGCTGGGTGTGATGGTGTGTGGAGAACATGATGCTGGGACTGTGAATTTGCAGCCACGAAAGCAAAAGCTGGTATGATGGCCCTATTATCATTAATTAATATAATTAATCATAAAGGAGTAGTTCAGCCAAAAATGAAAATTTGCTGAAGATTTACTCAGCCTTGGGTGATGAAGATGAGATTCTTCATGGGAACAGATTTGGAGAAATTTAGCATTGCATCACTTGCTCATCAAAGGATTCCTCTGCAGGATAAATGTATCCTCTACAGTGAATGGGTGCCGTCAGAATGAGAGTCCAAACAGCTGATAAAAACAGCACAATAATCTACACGACTCCAGTATCATTTGATGTCTTGTAAAACGAAAAGCTGTGCATTTTTAATAAACAAATGAATCATTAAAGTGCCCCTATTATGGGTTATGAAAGATTCATATTTTGGTTTCGGGAGTCCCCAGTAATAGGTCGACATGCATGCAAGGTCAAAAAACACTTTCATTTTCTTATAAATGCATTTATTTTAACCTTACTTGCTCAACGACTCCCAAACAGTTCGCTTAAGGATTCATTTGCAATATGTAGGGATGGATTACTGACCGGGCCAATGGGGCCAGTGCCCAGGGGCCCTTGACTAACAAGAGCCCGAGGGGGCCCTGGGCTTTAATGTTGCGTGATACAGTTTGGTACGAAAAACCCATAAACAATGAAAACAAATGTTTATTTATGCTGGAATATATGTGTCCCTTTGCCATACAATGCCTCTTGAACAAGGCTCTTGGTCTATGAGGGCTCTCTGGCACTCCTGTTACTATTGGGCCCTGTAAATATGAAGGGCCTCCAAATCTTTTATAGAACCAGAGCTGTAACTGGGGTATCCAGGGCCCAATGCAGGTTGTTTCTGTGGGCCCCCTTGAAAACGTGTTCTGGAAGGAGGGATCCTTCAAGCCCGGGGCCCCTAGAAATGTCACCACCTTTTGCCCTGATAGCAATGGCCCTGTGTAGAACCATTGTCTGTCCCATCCTGTTTCAAATTAGATCACTCTTTGAGCTTCTTTCTTTGTGTAAAGGGTATAGGGAAAAGTAGGGTACAACGGGGCTAAGGGCGCCCCAGGGAAAAAGGCACCTTTGATATTATTTTCATCTAAACCACTAGATGGCACAAAAATGTGGCGTAGCACTTTCCAAAACATTTCCTTTTCACAGGAATAGGGTGCAGGTGTGTATTTTTGTTTTTCTTCTAACTTGATCAAATTTTTTAAAAATGTTGTAGATTTAAATAAGAATCAGTAAAATCAATGCGTATATTTTGAGACAAAGGTCTTCTTTATGATTTTCAGTTTTGTTTAAGATAATTAAAGCAACATTTTTAAATAACGAACGAATATGTAAAAGTATGGTATTTGGGGTAAAAAGCACCCCTGCTGTTGGGGCTAAAGGTGTACAGTAATTAACATGATAATTAATAGATGGCTGACTTTTCCATATGTTGACATGACATGGTTAGATTCAGATGGTAAATATCATATATTATGTTGGGTGTCCATATTAAATATAATCACCATGTTTAGAATGAAACCATATTATTAATATCATATAATAAAATATCATTTGTTTTTACTACTGTAAATATATATTAAATTATTATTGGATCTCCTTCAATACTTTCAGAATTTTTACTAATTAAAATTATTTTTGTTTCTGTATTTTAAAATATATTTTTTTATATTAACATATTTTAATGACAGTATATTTATTGAACAAAAAATAATTATTTTATTTTTCAAAATAAGCAGAAAATAGAACAAACTTTGCTAAAGTGATAGTTTTGAACAAGTATTAACTTAGACATTATTTAAAACAACAACAACAACAACATTATTTTAGCTGAAGTATTTGTATCAGTACTGTGTGTGGGGTAAAAGGCCCCTCTTGCCACCTCATCCATTTATAATATTTTTAAACAAAATAACCAACTTCAATTATTTATTTGTACACAAAATATTTTGAAAAGAAAAATATTAAAGATAAAGATATGAGAATAAAGGGGATAGAGAGAGCAAGTGAGTCTGTTTTAGAATAGTAAAGATTTATTATTTGACATTTACTATTTGACAGTTAATTCATTAAAGACATGTTTCATACGCCTCAATACGCACATTGTTGATTATTCATCGTAGCTAACGGGGGTGGGCGGGGGGGTGCTCAACATGAAACGGCTTGGGATTCATTTTAAAAATGACTTTTTTTAATGACTACTCTGAGTCTGCTCTTATGCTGTGCACTTTCAGATTTAAAACTTTGCAGGATTTTTTCATTCACTTAGAGCTGTGGTACACACTGCATGAAAGGTAATTTTCAAAAATCCATAATAAGGGCACTTTAAGACATTTTTAATGCCTTAATTACTTCAAAACTATATCTATAATATTGCTCTCCAGTGAATAAGTGTTCTCGTCTGAATCAGGAGAGAAATATGCACTGATCTAGCACCATTTACAAGTGAAAAAAGTTCTAAACAAATATTTTGAATTATTTTGATGTGAGATGACAACAGAGGATGGATGTTATGGATTATGGACTTTGGTATTTTGCAACGGATTATGGATTATGGTATTTTGCAACGGTCAAGTTAAAATGGCTTAATGATAGATTTGTTTCGTACAAACATGCAGCTTTTGCTTCACAAGACATAACTGATGAACTGGAGTGGTGTGGATTATTGTGATGTTTTTATCAGCTGTTTGGATTCTCATTCTGACGGCACCCATTCACTACAGAGGATCCATTTGTGAGCAAGTGATGTAATGCTAAATTTATCCAAATCTGTTCCCATGAAGAAACAAACTCATCTATACCTTGGATGGCCTGAGTGTAAATTTTCATTTTTGGGTAAATTATTACTTTGAGTAAATCTAAAGATCTTAGTTGTAACATTAAAATGCTGAAGATTATTTATGTCTTTTGTAACAGAAGGGACGGCTGTGTGCTGTTCATTATCCTGCGCTGGCTATGAGCTCTAAAGAAACAGTAAATGTGTCTGGAGCCGGTGACAGGTATGTTAACAAATGTATTTAACATCATACAAAACAAAAGCATGTCGCATTAGACTCTCTCTGTCTCATCTAGTTTTGCTGGAGCAATGATGGTGGGGATCTTACAAGGGTTGGACACAGACAGCTGTGTGCGCATGGGCCTCCTTGCCGCCCGCACATCCTTGCTGTCTCCTCATCCAATAGATCCATCTCTGACAGCGGATGCCATCCACCTGGAAAAGTCACACTCTCAACTGTGGTCAAAGCCTTCATTTGTGTGGATAGAGGACTGAAATACAATCAGAAAGAGATTGAAGTCTTGCCAGCAAACATCTACAGTCGTGGTGCATTAGGCTGTACATATAGGTGATACTTTTGTAGGGTTTTACTACAAACAAACTCAAATATGGGTGCATACCAAGGAGTGTCTGCAGACTTCACATGTAATGTAATTCATTGAATTTGAGTACATTGATTTATTTTTCAAATGAATGGGTCTAAGCTTCTGTCACACTGATCTTGTCTGTAGTGGAGGACACCTTCAGAAACATGAAAATCCTACCTCGTAACCGAAACAACTGTGTTTTTAGCATTTTAACATACTTCTGTTTATAAATGACGGAGTTAAGACTTTTTTTAATTACTAATTTTAATTATGCCAACTACAATGTTTTTACATTGCATTTTGAATGTTGGAAATGAAAATAAAATATTTTTATAATTTCAGAATATATATTTTCAATTTTCTTTATTGTTTTTTCTGTATAATAGTAAATTATTGTATAATTACTATGCATGCACTTTTTATTATCTCATATTAACAGAGAGTACATTAAACTGTACTTTAAAAAAAGTTACATATAACATTGCTATTTGAGTAAATGTCTAAAAAGAAGTGATGATATAAAATTTAAGTTAATGTTTAAACTGTAAAATACCATCTTTTTAAATTTTAAATATCTTTTAAAATGTAATTCTTTTTTTTTATAATATTAACTGAGAGAATACATTAAATTATACTATTTAAAAAAGTTACATTTAACATTACCATTTGGGTGAATTTCAAATAAGTAAAATGTGAATAAAATCTAAAAGAAATTGTCTTATAAAAGTATTTAGTTAAATATTTCATTTAAATTTTTATAACTGTTACAATAACAAAAGCAAATTTTAAACTTAAAGTAAATACTTTTAACTTTTTTTTTTCTAAGTGCACATAAATGTGACGTGATCGATTTGTATCGCCCCTCGTGGTGACTGTAGTACATTACTGATGTCAAAACTTATGATGACAAAATAAACTACATCTCCCACAATGCATTGTGCCCCGCATCTTACGCAAACTCAGTGAGCGCTGACTGGTTACTGTATTCCCTCCTCATTTCAGTGTAAGATGGTGGTAAAAATCTGCTACCTAAATAAACAGTAAAACTGAGTAGGAAAACATCTAATCAGTTTTGAACATCTGAGCTGTGGAGTAGTGCTCATTCCAAACTATCTGACAGGCACATCTGATGAGTTGAGAGGCAGAACCCCCGCCTAAACTAGAGTGAATATCCCTTGGAGTGGAATCCCTGCAATACAGGACCAGCTAGTAGAAGTGAGTACCCTACAAAACAACTGCTTTAATCGCGATCAGAGCACCCAATTATAACTACTACATCGGTATTAGGGTTGTATATGTGTGTTGAAGCAGACTAACCCCGTGGTTAAAAAATAAACCCCTTATTTTAAGTGAAGGATGAAGTAAAAGGTGGACAGGCGGCGGTTCCTCCTCTGGTCGCCGGGCCGTTCAGTAGGAGAGTCGCAGGCTTTATCTCTGTGTAGGCCGCAAAATAGAAACGTTCAGAAAACACTCGTTGTCGACTAAATATATATGGAGGGAAAGTCGTTTTATTAACTTTCAATCATTTAAAAATATCCGCGCTTTTAAGTTTGTGTGTTATTTGTTGTTGGAGGGTAAATTAAATGTTTTTAGGCGTTGTGGTTTGTGCCGTACGTCAGTTGAAGTCTGTCCCAGCTGCGGAGACACCTGACCGGCTTTCAGCGCGACTGACGCGCCGCTAGACATGTACGATGTGAGATGTCAATAATTGCGATTTCAATAATAATTCATAGACTTCGAAATAGGATTCAGTGTGTTGTTTATTTAATTAATGTCAATTTAAAGCCGAAACAGGCTCTACGGAGGTCTACGAATCTAAACTATTTCGATCAGAGATTGCGAATGTGTGAATGCTTAATACATGCTTTCGCTGATTTAATTTAATATATGCTTTTTAGAATGCGTATTTTCGTGAGGAAAATATTAGCTACTTCTTTTAAACATGCATTTGTTGTGATACAAATGTCAGGGTTGGACAAAAGAGATACTGAATCTTATGTTATTCGCAATTCATTTAGATAGAAAGCTTTAGTATTTTGTGCTAAATACAACATTGGCTGTAAAAATCCGCAAAAATCGTTTATTTTAAATGGAAATATTGTAAATTAGATATTCGAGTCTGTCTATAGACTGTGAATACCTGACTTTCAGTCATCTCTAATGTGACCCAGTGGTCCTATTCTGCAATCCTAATACATCAGCATGTTTGTAGACAACTGGGCCGACTGATTGTAATGAGAGAAACATGAAAGGGCTTAATGTGCTTTTTGTGGTAGCTTGATGTTTTGGACTGTTATGAGCCCATGACAGCTGACTGTATTAATTTGGCATGGCTATTCACTTTGTTTTGAGCTAACTGTGTGCCATTGTACAATATGAATAATTTAACAAGAGCATTTATGTACTGTATTGTCATCATACACAATGCCACATTTAAATCAAATCTACTTGCCTTGACTTTGCATCAGCCCTTCGGCCGACTTGCCAGAGACTCTCCCAAACTTGCTGTACGATAGGATGTCCCGCAGTCCCGAGCTGAAAGAAGACCCCATGGAGTGCCCACTGTGCATGGAACCACTGGAGATCGACGACGTCAACTTCTTCCCCTGCACCTGCGGCTACCAAATCTGCCGCTTTTGCTGGCACCGCATCCGCACAGACGAGAATGGCCTCTGCCCTGCTTGCAGAAAGGTACGATTCTGCTCGAAACTTATATACAACTTCTGATGGTTGTGATTGACTACTTGTTTGTCGAAATGTCAACGTTGCTGTTGGGACAACGTTACACTGTATATGAGAAGCTGTCCTTGATGTGCACTTTCTCAGGTAGTTGATGCCCATATGGCTGATAGCGATATCTAAAACAGTGGTTCTCATCTGTTGTTTCACGAACAGCAGGAGAAAACTATGTTAAATGCAAATAATGAAACCCAACTAACATCTAATATAAAAACCTGTTTAATCATGGATAGTTTGTATAGCAAAATAAAAGGGATGAGAAATTACTTTTTTTTTTTTTTTTTGTTCAGTGCATCTTCAGTCACAAATGTTAAAGAAAATACAGCATGGTTTGCGCTAAAATGTGTTTTGTTATGTGAATATTTGGCTGCCAAGAACAGAAATGCAAACACTCAAACTATAAAGACAATTTTATTTGTTTTTCTACTAATATTAAATTAATCAGTAATATTAAATGAATTTGATATTATTACCTATTAGATATAAATTTGTTTTTTTTTTTTTTAATATTCAGTAAGTATTAATAAGTTTGTTGTTTGTTTTTAGAGTTTGATGTTTGTTTTTAGTGTTGTTTTTTGTTTTAATGTTGATATGTGATTTGATTATTTTATGTGAACATGGATTTTTTTTCCCATTCACCCTCATGTTGTTCCAAACCCATACGACTTTCTTTCATTATGTATATATATATGTATATTTTTTAAATGGAGATTTCTTTTCAGTCTATTCCACTAATCCATATGAAACAAGTGGTTTCATCCAGGTCTTCTGAAAGCATGATCATTTTATATGATGAACAGATTTAATCTTTGATCTATGCAGATCTCTTTAGAAACTTTTTATAGCATCAAAGATTTAGTGGAATGGACTATCAGTGTAGAAACAGCTATCTCTCAGGTTTCATTAAAAATATCTTCATTTGTGTTTTAAAGATGAACAAAAGTTTTTTGTTTTTTTTTTTGTGTTGAACGAATTTTTTTTTTTTTGGGTGTTTTGTTTGTTAATTCTGCTACTGTGTTGGGTCGCCACTTAACGCCCAACAAACTATCTGGCTCCTGAGGCAAAATCAGTTCAAAATCACAGATCAAGAAATATAATATTTATTGTTAGTGTGAATGTATTGTTAAATATAAAAAGATATATTGTTATGCCTATATATTTTTAGGTGGTCAATACCATCTGATTAACCAGCCTTAAGGTTATCAAGCCTGATTATGCAATTGTGGCTAAAGTGTATTGCGCCACTTTCTTGGCAAACCACACTTCCCAAGTGTAAACGCAGTGTGGTTCATTTGGAAGGAAAGGAAAGGAGGTGACTTGTGGCCAAGTATGGTGACCCATGCTCGGAATTTACCCGGAGCAGTGGGCAGCCAATGCTGCGGCACCCAGGGAGCATTTGGGGGTTAGGTGCCTTGCTCAAGGGTCTCACTTCAGTCGTAGTATTGAGAGCGCTGGACATTCACTCACCCCAGCTACAATCCCTGCCGGACCTGAGACTCGAACCCGCAACCTTTGGGTTTCAAGCCAGACTCTCTAACCAATAGGCCACGACTGCCCCCTAATCTTTCAGGGCAGTGCGCGAATGCAGTCCCCCACTACAATAAATTATGCACTTGAGATTCCCACATTTGGGGAATTCGCAAGGGTCAGCACGGCCGGATTGCAATGACCGAGCCTCGCTCTGGGTGAACCACCTTCTTGATCATGGTGTCTCCCCTGCCAGGTAAGTATCATTTGAATCACTGTGATGGTGTCAGCCTGAAAACTTGACCTATTTGGAGATTTCTTTGAGATTGCCACCCCTCAGATGCAGGTTCAAATGAGGTAACTGTGCTCTCTCTGTGTGTTCTGTAGCCTTATCCGGAGGATCCGGCAGTATACAAACCGCTGTCACAAGAGGAGATCCAGAGGATAAAGAACGAGAAGAAGCAGAAGCAGAACGAAAAGAAGCAGAAGGTAACAGAGAACCGCAAGCACCTGGCCAGTGTCCGTGTGGTGCAGCGGAACCTCGTGTTCGTCGTGGGACTTTCTCAAAGACTCGCAGATGCGGAGGTGAATGCTCATGTTAGACAATGCCATTGTCTTTTTTTTATTTTTATAACTACTCTTTGGATGTACTGAATTATGAACTTACTTTTTTTTTTGTACAATTATTTATATGTAATAATTGAATGAGTCATTATAATTTATTTTATTGCATTTATTTTAATGCATTTTAATGAATCACTAGATAATAAATAACTAATAAATACATTTAAATATACACTACCATTCAAAAGTTCAGGGTAGGTTAGAAAAAATTGTAAAAATTGTGAATTGTTATCTTTTTAAAAAAAATTTAGGGTAATATATAAAATGTAACTTAATGCAATGCAAATGCAAAGCTGAATTTTCAGCAGCCTTAACTCCAGTTTTCAATGTCACATCATCCTTCAGAAATCATTCTAATATGTTGATTTGGTGCTCTAGAAACATTTCTAATTATCAATGTTGAAAACAGTTCAACGCAGAAACAAATTTTCACTGATAAACTGAAAGCTCAAAAGATGAACATTTATTTGAAATAGAAATATTTTGTAATATAAATGTCATTTTAAATAGATTTAATGCATTCTTGCTGAATAAATGTATTAATTTCTTTAAAAAAAAAATCATACTGTCCCCAACCTTTTAAATTGTAGTGTCCAATTAAATTGGTAATTAATTTTTTTAATTTGTACTGATTACAAACGTTTGAACAGTAATGTATTTAACCTCAGTGTATGTGTATTTAAATCTCTGATCATGTAAAATCCGCTCCACCCTTTGGCCATATCATATCAGTGAGAAATGTGTCACTTCCTGTTGGAGGTAAATGGGAATAGCTCAAAAATAGTGTTGTCATCAGCGAGTCATTTACATTTTGCTGAACAAAAGGAAGTTTCATCCCTCAGAGTCATTTCACAGTTTGATTGTATAATGAGTGGGCATAATTCAGTGAAGTGTCTGTTTTGTGTTTAATGCAATAATTCATTTGAAGAATCACTCTTACTTTAATTACTTCTCAGGTTTTAAAACGCCCAGAATATTTTGGAAAGTTCGGCAAAATCCATAAAGTGGTCATCAATAACAGCACATCATATGCAGGTTCACAGGTAAGAAAAGCCACATGTGATCTTAGTTATGAAACATGATGCTCACATGCTTCCTGTGCATTCAGCGCCTGTGAAAATGTCTCTGGCTTAAGGCTACAGCAAAAGAGTAGAATAAAGAAAACACACACTTATTATTATTTATATTTATTTTGATCTTTCACTCCACAGGGTCCTAGTGCCAGTGCCTATGTAACTTACATTCGTTCAGATGATGCCCTTAGAGCAATACAGTGTGTGAACAATGTCATAGTGGATGGTAGAACACTCAAGGTAAGTGCTAATCCATCACAATGTAAGCTATTTACAAAATTATCAAACGTTAAGCATATTATGTCTGTGTTAAATGTTTATTGTGTATTCTGTCACTTTGAAGTTGTTTGTTTTTAAAATACTTGTCTGTCACTGTTTTGTCTCAAGGCTTCTTTAGGTACAACAAAGTACTGCAGTTATTTTCTCAAAAGCATGCAGTGTCCTAAACCGGACTGCATGTATTTACACGAACTAGGGGATGAAGCGGCTAGTTTTACAAAAGAAGAAATGCAGGTGAGCAAATTTGTGTACAGATCAATCACTTCAGAAAAAAGCATTTAGAAAACGTTTTGCTGTCTGTTTTTTGTTATTCTGGATATTGTTTGACTGCTATGTTTAAATTGTTTTCAGGCTGGGAAACATCAAGAGTATGAACAAAAACTACTCCAAGACCTTTACAAAGCAAACCCCAACTTTTTACAAACCTCAGCAAGTGGGGAGAAGTCGAAGAGCAAACCCAACTCCACTCAGAGGTGTTGTTTTTCTCCTGAATTTCATTTTTGCATCTGCCCAATCATATGAACATATTCATATTTAGAATTGACAATGAATGTGGCTTATGGCTAAGTAGTAATGAATTTTCTTTATATTTATATATATATATATATATATATATATATATATATATATATATATATACACACACACTACCATTCAAACGTTTGTTGACGGTAAGATTTTCAGATGTTTTTGAAAAAAGTTTTTTATGCTTATCAAGGCAGCGTTTATTTGATCAAAAAATGCAATAAAAAACAATAATATTGTGAAATTACAATTAAAATGCTTTTTTAAATCTATTTGAAAATAATTTATTCCTTGTATTTTAAATATACTTATTCAGCAGCCATTACCGGTACTCCAGTCTTCAGTGTCACATGATCCTGATTTTTTTTTTTTTTAGGATTCTTTGATTTATAAAAAGTTTAAAAGAACATCATTTATTTGAAATATTTTTTTTTAAACATTCTCAATGTCTTTAATGCTAATTTTGATCAATTTAATGCATCCTTGCTAAATAAAAGCATTTATTTAATAAAAACCTACTGACTCCAAACTTTTGAATAATTTATACATTTAATTATTATATAAGTTTTTCTTTTCTATGAGAAATGTGATTTCCATTTTTAACTTTCACATTTTTCCCCCAGACCCAATAGTACCAATAAAGAAGGGTGGCCCTCATTACAGAACTATGGGAAAATGGTTAACGGTTTAACCACAGAGCATCGCAAGTCCCCTCCTCTTTTAGACTGCCTAACAGACTCAGACCACATGACTCCAGACGAACCAGACCCTGAACAGGGAACAGAACAGAACACAGGCCTTCCACCCTTCCCTTCAGCCTTAGAGCCTACCAGGTACTGTACTGCAGAAGCCTAGCCAGTAGTTGCTTTGATACACAACAACATACGTTTCATATCAAGTGATTTTTTTCTTCCTGTGTGTTTTGGTGCATGCTTATCACACTGTGCTTTTATTTCAGTCCAATTGGCAACCCATCAGAACCCATAAGTATAGGAAACGGGGAAAATATATCACAGGTGAGTGCTAAAAACTCTCTAAGAATTATTACTGTGTTTTTTTTTTTTTTTTTGATCCATCTGTCTGTATTTGGTTTGACAGACATCCAGTAGCGATTCCCCATCTCCTCCACCCGGCCTTACTAAACCCAGCCTCATTGTGCCAATCAGCATGGCCGAACTCACAGCGCGCTCACCCTTCGAGGGGGCGGCAGCAGAGTCTCAGTCTCTTTTCTCAGACAACAGCAATTTCAGACATCCCAACCCCATCCCCAGCGGTCTGCCCCCTTTCTCCAGTTTACCACAGGGAGCCTCTGACTGGCCCATGACTCCAGAACCACAGAGCCTTTTCACCTCAGGTAGGCCTGTACAGTGAATGCTGTGTAGTGGACCAATAAGATTGCAGTATGTGCGGAGCTAAACACACCAAACTCTCTTCCTTTTGCAGACACTATCCCAGTGTCGTCCTCCACTGATTGGCAGGCGGCCTTCGGTTTTGGCTCTTCGGCCAAGCAGCAGCAGCAGGACGATGACCTCGGCTTCGACCCATTTGACGTCACACGGAAGGCCCTGGCCGACCTCATAGAGAAAGAGTTGTCAGTCCAGGAGCATCCCCCCCTCTCTCCCAACCCCTCTTCCCACCAGACCAGCCTCCCCAACGGCCAACAGCGCCTTCCTCACCTCCAACACAGAGGCCTGTATAACTCCTTCAGCCTGCCCCAACACATGGCCGCACGCCACCCCTGGATGGGCCTTCCCACCCGCAATCACCACACACACTTGAACCACACGGCCTCAGCTGTGCACAGCCATTTCTTAGACCTGAGCATGCCGGCCCAGTACCACAGCACCGGCCTTGGGGGGATTCCTATATCAGGTTAGGGGATGCATCTGTCTTGTGCACTCCAGTTTTTTTTTAAAACACCTGTGTGTGTGTTAAAACACCTGGTCTAAGTAGGGCTACAGTTGTAGCCCACTGATCCAAATACAAACAAGTTGTTGAACTCATTCCCAGTATGTTTATTGTTTTTTTTGCACTGAGTTGCATTTTAATTGTAATTTTATTTTCCCTTAATGGCTAATTCAGCTTGTGCCCCTGAGCCCTTTATGAGAGTGAACTGTGGTCATCTTCAGTGTTGTTATTAACTAAAACTATTAAAAATTATTTTCGGTAATTGAAATCAAGTTTGAATAAAGTGAAATATAACCAATAAATAAAAAACATAAACTTAAGTAGTATTGCTTTGGCAACTGAAAGAAGTAAAAGTTACTTCCAGATTGCCTAAAACTGAAACAGAAATAAAGCTAAATAGAAATATTTTTAAAAAGCACAACAAAAATACTAAACTAAAATTAAAATTAAAATATTTTAAAAAGCTATTATTATAATTAATATAAATAGCATTTAATAAATACTTTAATTGTATAGAAATAACATTTAGATGAAACTGGTCATCTTTAAACTTTTTTTTTCTTGTTGATTATCCCATTTCACATGAAATTGTTTGCAAATCAGTTTCACATAGACTTTGAGTTGTTGATTATCCCATTTCACATGAAATTGTTTGCAAATCAGTTTCACATAGACTTTGAGATTATTCACCCTCATTTCGTTCCAAACCCATAAGAACAAAGGGTTCATCTTCGTAACACAAATTAAGATATTTTTGATTAAATCTGAGAGGTTTCTGACACATTCAAGACCCAGAAAGGTAGTGAAGATATCGTAAAAATGGTCCATGTGACATCCGTGGTTCAACGGTAATGTTAATAAACTACGAGAATACTTTCTGTGCGCAAAGAAAACAAAAATAACTTTATTCAACAATTTCTTCTCTTCCGTGTCAGTCTTCGACGCATGTTCAGGAGAGTACAATAGTGTATGCATATGGTGCTGCTGATGCAGGAGCCAGCGTTCTTCTGCTTGTAAACCAGGCAAATTTTCTTTTTTGGGTGAACTATCCCTTTAAGGACGCCACAGAGTTTCAATTCTCATGTTTTTTCATTAATTTCTTGCTCTTTCAGAAAACAATGGTTCTGTGGAAAGCTTAAATGTGAAAGAGTGGCAGGACGGGCTGCGAGCGCTCCTACCAAATATCAACATCAACTTCGGAGGCCTCCCGAACTCTACCTCTTCCTCCTCCTCTTCCTCCACTTCCAGTGTGAACCACATCGGGGTGCCGGTCGGCTCAACTGGAGTCTCGCATAGCCTCAGCTGGGACAGTACGGCCAGTTGGATGGACCCCGCCATCATCACAGGTGCGATTAGTGTTTTGTTAACCCTCTGGTTTTGGATAAAACCTTCATCGGTAATAGTACTCATTCATATCCTTTTGTGAACTCCAGGTATCCCAGCATCCACAGGCAACAGTTTGGACTGTCTCCAGGATGACAATCCGCCACACTGGCTCAAGTCACTTCAGGCGCTCACAGAGATGGACGGACCGCCCAGCTCCAGCGCACTCCCACAGCCCCCGCACACCAGCCTCCTGGACGCGGCCGCCCAACTGTCCTTACACAGAGCCGCCTGGGCCCCTTACCTCCCTCCTCCCACACTCAACCCAAATCAGTTCCACTCCCCACCTCCAGGTTTTCAAACAGCCTTCAGACCCCCAGCACAGACGGCCACAGACATCCTACAGAGTGCCGGTATTGACCGTCACTAAAGACAACCCTCTCTCAATTTAACTGCATCACAAATATGAAACTGCAAATATACCCCTTCCATTAATAACATAACATAAGCTCTTGTCTTTCTACTCTTTCCCTCTCCATCCCTTCCCCATCAGGATTTGTTTGTCTGTTATCAGTTTTTTTTGAAGGCACACATATGATGAGCACCATCAGTGCAGGGTAATGATTGAGACAGAAACTGAGGGTCCTAACACATATTTACACACACCTTCACATTAGATTCTGGGGGAAAATAAGTGTCTAATACTGAAATGTGCAGAGGAAACCGTGAGCACTGATGTGTACATGTGACTAACAATGGCTAAATGGAATGTGCTTAAACGAATAACGTGTCTGATTGGCGTCACTCCTTCGTCCAAGGTACAGACTGTAATTTAATACTGTGAATCTTTACACTTCCCGTACGTTAGGTCTCACCACCACTTGAAGGAAATGGATTATAATATGTTCTCGGCTTCTTACACATTTAATGTTTGTGAAGCCAAAGGTGAGATGTTTGAGTGCATTAGTAGAATCCAAACCCTGGTCCTCATTAGAAGGGACTCCATTAATCACAGAGTAGTACCTTCTCTAATCTTAGGCTAAGTCTACAGTAAGCAACTTCATTCCCATGAAGAGAAGCGAGAAAGACCACTTTAGAAGCATTTATTGGCTTGCCTATAGAATACGCCATTCATACAAGGTATGAATCATGAATCGAGTCTGGATCCTAGGGAAGGATGGTAACAAAGGAGACGTGTCAAGGCATGATTGCAGATAATATGAGTGTTGAAAGCGTGAAGATGGGCACACACTAACATGCCGCCATTCCAAGGCCTTCAAATGATTTCTACTCTTTCTTTTTTCATCTGTGTGGCCATACTAAACAGTATTTATCAAACGCAATCACTCATTCTTTCAGGAAAAAAATCAATGTAGTCCAACATTTGGGTTCAACATGCTGCTGAGATCATTTAATACAAAATAAAGCGCTAAAAGAAAATAATTGACCCATTTTCTGCTGGTCTGAAACCGTGAAATCTTAAATAAAATTGAGTATTCATTGTCTGTTTGATTCTCTCTTTTTTTCTGACGATGTGTAGTTTGAGTAGAAGCAGTAGGGTTTTTTACATGAGGCATTTTATTTTCCAATGAAGAAATTATTGACATTGAAAACAACTACAGCACATAATGACATTCATGGTAATTATACATCAGAAAGGTCTTGGAAAAGGTAAATTCATATTTAAAGTCAAACACGGTCTACTGAACACAAAGACAATCACCAAGAACCGCTTCACCAAAGACATGCTGAACTCATGTCGGGATGAAAGCTTTTATACAACTGTACAAATGTGCTTTTATAACAGATTCTTCTTTTGCACATCAATTGAGAGCCATGGCTTGCCACCTTCCAGCACAAAATGTCTTTCAACAGCCTCTGTGTTTTTAATACCCATGACGAAGTCTATGGACAGTTGTGTTTATGTCAGTGTTCAAAGTGTCATGTGAAGCTTTAGCACACTGTTCCGTTCTCCATGCGAGACTTAGCACAGGAGGTACGGGATGGTGGGGGAGGCTGAATCGATGGTGCCAGGGTGCAGAAGAACCCAGCTATGAGGCAGTCCTAGTCCTCCCCAGGCAGTGAACATGGACCAGCCGTAGCCATGGCTTATATCATCCGGAAGGCTGAAGAGATAACGTGGGTAGCGAGACAATTCGAAGTTGATGCCGGCCACACAGGTGCAAAGAGAGATGATGCAGAAGGTAGCTGAGGTGGGACATTAGTTGTTTAGAGAACAGGCACCAAGCTTTGGTCAATTCATTTTTAAGAGAATAAACATGGAGGAATTGACATACCTCCCATAAGGAAGAGTAGACCGGCGACGTAATGCATGAGGCCTTGCTCCCAGCAACAGCCCAAAATGCCAATGGTCCAGCCAAACAGAATGATGGATAGTGCCATGCCCATGAAGCCAGCCGTCATCCGACGCAAATCTGGAGAAACAAAGAAACAAATTACTGGGGGTGTCCAATCTTGCTCTAAGATGGCCACCTTCTTTCCGAGTTGAGCTCCAACCTGCTTCAGTATACCTGCTTGCGTTCTAAATCAAACTCTGCAGGAAGATGGGAATACTAGGAGACAGGTTTGATACTCTTGCTTTAAATTAGATACTATAGCAAATGCATTTATTGAGTTGCCTTCATGTGCCCAAAACAGAATTTGTTAAGGGTATGCAACCCTTATTGAGGTCCCAATAAGTACACTACACCATAGTAGGAGGACCCCTTTGTAAGAAAGCACAGGACATCACTGATGCAAACCGAAAAGAGTCTCACTTACGCAGGGCATGCCAATCATCTTGCTGGATAGTCTTAGTGATATTGTAGGAAAGATCCTTTCGCGTCACTGCAGGGGAGGAGTAATAGTACTTTATAAAGGAGCAACGCTCAATAGTTCCTGGAATAAACAAGAAAATCTTCATTAGATCCAGACCCAGTATGATATTTAGAACTTGTACACATGCCCAGTTTTAGTAAGGTGGGCCTGGAGAATTGGGGTGGTGGTTGTCAAGCTCATAATTAGGTGGACCAAGTCCCCTGTGGAGCTGAGCCTTCTTGTGCATATGGACAAGTGTCACGTTTAGATGAGTAAACTACCCAGATGGTCGAGTGAGTATTGCTCATACGGTCAAAATTAGTGGTTCTCAATCCAGGTCCTGGAGTACCACCATGTTCAGATCTTGAAGCCTCTACTAACGAGCAGATGAAATCTATCGTGTTAAATAAGGTAGACATCCAGAATGCACATTGCTCAGGTACTCCAGAACCAAGCTTGAGGACCACTAATCCAAACCACTACAATATATAGACAACTGAGTGTTTAACCACCAAGATGCTCATGATCTCCAATATTGAGAAAGCATCCAGGAGGTTTTTTTTTTTATTAAAATTAATTGGCACTTTACTCTGATGCATCGATTAGGCCATCTTATATACATTTAATAGAGATGTCAAGCTTCTAGCTTTAAATGGTAGTTTCCAGGCTCTCATTATGGCAGCAACAAAACGTTGCATCAGTTTAGCCAACACATATTCCTATAAGGCTCAAGTGGATGTTTTTACCTTTTTGTATGAGCTCTTCGATGTCTGGGTCAAATCCCACCCGATAGCATTTGCTCCACAGCCCCGTGTTGGTTGAATTGTAGCGTCTGCTGCACTCATCCGCCGCGCTCATCGCGAACAGCTGACGCCGGTTTCTATGCAGCAGCAGTCGGTCTTCCCATCGGTCCAGGCTCGCTCGGCTGGCTCGCAGTGGAAGGCTGTGGTTGGGGATGTAAATGAAACCCGGATCGCTCCTGCGGTTCGAGAAAGCTCGGCAACGTTCCTTGTATCTTCTCGCGTCCGTTTCGTACCAGTGATCCGATGAGATCGCGACTGACAGGAAACACAAGGCGACGAGAGACAGACAGAGACCCGTGTACAGAAGCCACTTCCCCGTCGCCATCGTTCTGCCAGGCCGCCGATCAGCACCTCATGGTGGACAGCTCCTTCGACCGAGGCAGCGGATCAGTCCAGCTTCAGCATCTTTTTTCGTGTCAAAAAGGCGAAATGTTGAGGTTGCTGTAAACATGCCCTTTTAAATGAACGAGATACGTCGATTATTACAAAAATCCTCTAGCCTACACGTAGGCTGTAATGGGGAGCGGGTTCCGCTCTTCCTCTCTGAGCTGCTGCAGGCAGAGACACATGACAAACACACACAGGAACTGAAAACCATTTAAAAATGGAGGGGGAAATTATTAGTTAGAAATAATCAAACTCGTAAAAATAAATAACTAAATATCGATTTCGATTTTTTTTTTTTTTTTGCCATTTTAAGCATATTAAGTGGTTGGTTTAACCACACTTCATATTCTGCTTCAGACTCTAAACACACTTTTATAGTGTTGTTACTGTTCTGTTTTATATTATTATTTTGTAGGGCCTGAGATTTTTTTTTTTTTTGATGAAGTGATTTTTAACCTTCAGACAGTGTTGATGGTCAAAATGTTTTCTATATGTAGTTTATCTAAAAACAGTTTACAACTGATTATCCCTGTTAAAAAAAAGACATTTATCCCTTTAACAACTCATTACCATTTGTTGTGCCTGTTAAAAACTTCTGTTATGCATAAAGTTATCAGTACACTGTGAAACCATTGTTTGTACAACTGTTAAACATTCCAACCAAAACAAGCCCCAAGACAGTCTGAAAGTCTTGTACAAGGTTAACGACGAGTAATAGTTTCTGAAGTTAAGAGCAATAAATTGAATGGAACACAATGTCAATATGGATTCAACATGTAAATGTCTTGTATTAGCAACATTTCCAAATTTGAAAATACAACTTCCAATAGATTGTGTGTGTGTATACATATATATACATTAGTCAACAAGTTGTCCTAAGACAAGAACAGGTATTGTTTTGGTTTTAGGACAACTTTGATGAAAGGTTTTGATCCACTTCATATGTTGACTATTGTATTTATAGAAGGTGATTTATTTTGTTTTTATGTAATATTTTTATATATATAGGAAATCTGTTGGAAGTTGTATTTTCAAATTTGGAAGTGTTGCCATGTGTTCACATCAGATGAAACTCTAAAAGTGCTGATCTTCTCTGTTGGTAAAACGTGTGTTGAAACATCCAACAATAAAATGTGGCATTCTGTAGTTTTGTTTCATTCATCTTTTAACAATCTGCAGATTTCTTGACTCTACAGCAAACAGAAATTTTGTCTTTGCTGTCCCAATACTTACGGACTTTCCAAAATAAATGTTCGATTTGTGCATAATGCATACACCGTACCTGAGAACTAAATTTGATGCTCCAGTCGTTCTCCAGAGATGCCGCACATTCTTGTACACATTTGTGGGTGCACATAATTTCAGTTGTGTGCTTTGAGGTTCACTAGATCTGTTTGAATTTACATAGCTGTCTGAGAAAACTTAGAAATCACTTAAGCCAACATTTAGTTAACTCTACAACTTAAATTTCTATAGTGCATGGAAACATACATTTAATAGCCACCTTATACAAAATTCAAAGTACAACAGACAAACGCTTCCAGTAGTTCTTAAATGGGTTTTATTAAGAGTTAAAGTTTGTAGCTCTCCAGAGTTTATTTAAAAAAAAAAGTTTTCACAGGCTATTGAAGACCAAACGGGGCGCCATCAGATGAACATGTTTAGGCAGTTTACCAGCCCCTTTCGGACAGGACGAGTTTTCTAAACAATGTTTTAGTTCCGATTATCACCTAACGTGCGATTTTTATGTCCCAGTTCAGATAGGACTAACATCTCAGTTTATTTCAGAGGTGAGAGGGTCCGTTTTGTACATTAGGACGTCACAGAGATCACGCGCTCTGTATGCGTGCACTGCGTAGTCGTTCTTATTGATTACCATTGTAATAAAGTCACACAAATACCATGGTGAAGCTAAATGGCTAGTATAGCAAAACCATGTTAATGTGTGGTTACTTTAGTTTAACCATTTTTTTTATTATTTGAAGTAAACCCATGTTTAGTTTTCATAAAGGTACAGATGAAATTAAAACATTATAATTGAGTGCAGAAATGAACGAATCATTTTACTTGAAGCTGATATTACAACAGCCAATCTAGACTAAAATAAAACCGCTCCAAGCATGATTCAATCATAGCACTTAACACAAGCTTGCTGCGTGCACAAATCAAACGCCATTCTCGGAGGAACCCAACCCTGGAGCAAGTGTCTGAGCTCAGGCTTATTTGCAGGATCAGTGGAGAGGTCCGCAAAAGTTAGCCATGCTCAATTTGCTGTGCTCGGCGTGCTGAACGCCCACAGAGCCGACGCACGTGCAGCAGAGCTGAACTCTTCGCGGCAGTCGGACTGTCCGCGCGCAAACACTCGAACCTGTGAGACCGAGCTTCAGAGTACTCTATAGCTTTTTTTATAGGCATCGGAACCGCGGAAAACTTCCCGTAATATACTGAAAGCTTAAGACGAAACAGTATAAATACCGTACAGGAAGCCACAGAACGTTAGGGTTAGAAGAAGTACTCTGTACGTTACCTCAAGCGGCAAGGCTTTATATAGTGTTGATGATGTCACGATGAGTGACTGTCCCGCTGGTCTCTGATTGGCTGGTTCGCCCGCCAAACCGCTGATCCAACCCAATTACATTTGATAGGCACTAATTGCATTAATCAAATCAAATTAGACATAAAAAACATACTGACCTTTCGGATATTGTCGTGGAAACCCCAAAATATTCATAATACAGATTAATTATTGAAGATATTACTAATATTATGCTCAGATTACTTAGTTTATCAGATAGAAAAAAAAAGTTTTCTGTATGTCTACAACATAAAGTCATAATTTGCAGCTAAATGCTAAAATGACAATTTGCATAAATTTTTATATAGAGTGATGCTGTGACAACATATTTTGTAGGCCTGACTGCATGACAAAAGCCCAGTAAGACGTTAAGACGTTTATTATTATTATTATTATTATTATTATTATTATAGCAGAAAAGTAGGCCTAAATTCTGTGACCATACGGTTATGATTTTTTTTTTGTATTGTACTAGAAAATAAGTTCTGTTTTTCAATATTCCAGAAAAAGTCCTGTGACCAGCATAAGGTTATGATTCTTACATATTTAGTTCATCATGCTAGTATTCACAAATGTACACACAACTTAATATTGAAGCCTAAATACAATCGTCAAAAGTAAAAAGGTAAACATATTCTATAAACAAACCACCCTTTTCAAGACAAGTAAAAGCTTTAAAAATAATAAGGGCCTTTTATGCATTTTATGATATAGAATAAAAAATAACAATATATTTTTAGCTTGTCTAACCTTATTTCAGACAATTAACCAAAAACTCAATTTTGAAAGTAGTGAGTTATGAAAATAACATGAGCCACAGTGCAAAGTCTATCCCTCACAGCCATAGAAAATTCATAGAAATTCAGTATGGCGTCTAACCTGAGAGGTTTAATACCCAGAGTGAGTAAACAGTAACTTTTCAATCTGAGCGAACGATTCCTTTAATCGTTCACACTAAATGGTTACCTGGCAGGAGTTTCTTATTTCCACTAGATGGCAGTAGCTGCATATTCTCGTCCAGCTATCCTTCGTGTGAGGTATCATTTACTGTTGCAGAATACATATCTGAGTGAAAGTGAGATGTCCGAATAATGCTGACATTTTTGCACAATAATTTTAAACAATAATTCTTTGCTCTGTTAATACGCATTCACAGCTTTTCCCAGCATAATGTGTCACTGTAATTACAAACACACATGCAGTAGAGTGCTGAAGTCTGAATATTAAGCTCAATATTTTGATATAATCTGATTTTAGCATATGATCTGCTCTTAGCTTTTATTCGGATGCTGAGGCGGCATTAATTGGTGGGAAGGTGAGCTGGGTATAATGCAGGCAGACAGCATATTCTGGGCCAGTGACAGTGAGTCAGCACCACAGTAGAGGGGGAGGCAGAAAGAGAGAGACAGAAGGGGGGAGTAAAGTTCTCCATCGCTTACCAAAAGCTGCAACCGACAAAACACAAAAAGAAACATGCTTGTAACACAATTCATTTTTAAAGAGCAAGCAATAGTTTTTTTTTTTTCCCTGTAGAAATAGTTGCAACTGCTGCAACTGATACACCTGGAGACATTGCACCACACTGCAGTGAATCTCCTTGATGCTCTTGAGCTGATATTGAAGAGGCTTATGCACCTTATCGCATTCGTTTTTGGTTATGCATATCTTTATGACTGTCGCATTCATACTCATTTGTATTTATTTGATGTTCTGATGCCAGGACTGGTTTCGGTGGCAGTGAGTGAGACATTCTTTGCAGCAGGCAGCTTTCCTGCAGGAGTTTTTACCCACACACACACACACTCACTCACTCATTCACGCAGGCGCCCTAAACTGCTGAATTCTCTGCTTCATGGAAGACTGCAGAAGCCTGCTGGGAACTGCTGAGCCTTTCTGACCTGACTGTCCTTGACTGCTCTTGAGAGAATGATGGAGAGAGAGAGTGGGAGAGGGAAAGAGAAGTCAGAAGCACTGGCACAAAACTCTCTGCTCTTCATGCTTCAAAAAAAAAAAAAAAAAAAAAAAAAGCACTTGGATCATTTGTCATTATCAAAGGAAACATATTCGACCAGTGTGTTTCTGTGTCAAAATACTAAATTAATGATGTAATAAAATAAAATTGTTAAAAATACAATTTTGAGAAAAGAAAAGAAGATACTTGAACTGCCGTCACATCTAAGTCAAGGACATTTGGAAAGCATAAACCCTCTCAAATGGGCTGAAAGCTACAGCTGATGATGTGATACCTAAGAAGAGTGACTTTCACGCTGCCAACAATGTCACAAACTGAGCGAGTCGATCATGTGATCTGGGAGGAGTCACACTGAACCTGAGAGGGAAGGAAATAAACTGACACGTTAATAGACAAAAGTCACAACAAATATATCATAAGTATTTTTACCGATCAAAATGTTAAAATATGTTAGTGTCAAAGAGCCAAATCTTAGATGTTCTTCTAAAATGATATTTGACATATGCATTTGGCAGATACTTTTATCCAATGCAATCTACATGGCATTCAAGACACACATTCACATTTATTCAGACGAAACGTTTTTTTGGAGAATATGGTCGAAATCCAATCTGTTTTTGATATAGTCAATTTTAAAAGAGGTCATAAATATTAATTTAAAATATAATTATATAATATATATATATATATATATATATATATATATATATATAGATATATATATATATATATATATATATATATATATATATATACATATAAGGGTTCAAGAGGCTTAAGACCTTTCATCTAAAAAATACAAGTAAAGATAACAACTACAATATTAATAATAATAATAATAATAAGAAGAAGAAGAAATATAGCTGCAAACAGCAATTATCAGGATTCTACACTCTGTATGTAAAAATAACAAAAGTAAATAATAATAACAATAAAAATAATAATAAATTGCTGGAAGGGGTTTAAGCGCTTTAAGACTTTGCATGTAAATAAATGAATAATTATAATAATAATGATAATTGCAGGCTACTATGCAAACATTAATTTGTCATATCATATCAGGTCCTAACTGTTAATGTTAAAGTTATGAATGAACTAACATTACCTAACAATGAGCAATACATTTGTTAGCATTCTTTGTTAACATTAATACAGTTTTCACTGTTAGTTATTGTCAGTTAAGGCCCATGAAATAATATTAACAGATACAACTTTTGATTTGAATAATGTATTAGTAAATGTTGAAATTTACATTCATAATAATAAATGCTTTTAAAAAGTATTCATTGTCAGTTCATGTTACTAATGTAGTTAACAAATGGAACCTTTTTGTAATGTGTTATTGATATTTTTGTAATAGAAAACAGAGCAATATGAGGCTAAATTGATAATTGGTTGATTATATTGTAATTATTCATACTATTTTCAATGTAAATTATATATATATATAAATTATATATATATATATATATGTTATATAGCCTACAACTGATATAAATTATATATATATATATATATGTTATTATGTATATATATATATATATATATATATATATATATATATTATATATATATATATATATATATATATTTAAAACAATATGGGTTTAAGAGTTCCTCTGTTAGAGAGTGGCACTTATGAACAAATACTTGAATATTTTCTTGCCAATAAAAAAATACACAAATTGCATTACTATAGAAACATCAATGCCAACATTAGTCAACTGCACAATATTTTGCTTTCCAAAAAGGTTAAATAGTATGAACACATGCATGTATCTCCAGCAGACATATAACAATGAATGAAGGACAGCAGAGCTCCTCTGTGCACTGACACTATCACATTACCAGCAAACAAACGATCCTCTCCAACGAGTCTGATGGAACTTAAATGACAGCGTGAGCTGTATATTGTGTATATATGGTGATGGATGATGACTCAAAGTCTCCTCTCATCCTCAGTGCCGCAGGCTGACACAGCTGTAAGGAGAGATCTGTATTCTGGGAACAGTGAGGTCAACCAATGCTCAGCCACTGCAACTTATTAAAAGGCTAGATGTACTGACTGATAGACCAACAGAAGCATCACATGCACTGTATAAGCACTTAATGTACATGCATGTGCTGATACAAGTATTGCATATGCATATGGACAGCATAAAAACATGCAAATTGACAAAAAGAAACACACACTGCAGGACTTTTCCCCCTTATCTTTTCAATTTCAATTCCCTAAAAACTATGAAACACACATATATGTTCAGAACTATTACTGTATCTTTCCTTACAGCGCATCAACTTTTTGCCTTGGTTTGACAAAAAGCACTGTGCATAGTTTACATAAGATGGACGAATTGATGGACATGCCTTTAATTATTAAACACAGCTGACGGCAGCATTTCAGAGATAATGCGAAGAGGAAGAAACCATAAAGTGAGCCAAAGGAAAGGCACATACTGAATGAATGGATGGGAGGATGTATAGATTGATGCACGCATTAATTTCTGCATTACGCAGTCCGATGCCACCATCTGATATCAGAGCAGCGCAGTCATTGAGAAGGGCAAAGTGCTTTATCAGGTAATCAGAACACATGCCACATGCAGGAACAACAATACCATCTGCGGCTCTGACTGATGCAGCGTGATGTGCTTCAGATGGTTAAGCTTATTTGAAAGACTTTGTCAAAATATTAATGCTGTATTCAGATACAGGAAAAGTCTTGCTTGATGACAGTGGGATATGCATGATTCATTTGTATTGAGCTGCGCTGGGTGAGTTTCCGTCTTTAAGTGAGTGACAGTGACTAGCAGCACTGAACGTGCCAGAGGCCTTACTAAGGGAAATACAAAGTCCCATTAGCCCTTACTTTCCATCTGATTTATGAGTATTTACATCTGTGTGTGTCTGTGTGTGGTGTGTGTTCCCTTCAGAATTAATTCAGAAGCAAATGCTAAATATATTTATTTAGTCTTTGGTATAGAGGAGACTGGGACTAGTTGTCACACTTTTTACTCCAGTGAATAGTTCTCAGGGTGTTTCTATTTGAAAGCCAGTTCCCATATAGGCACATACTTTAAAGTCATGGACACAAAAAGCAATTGAACATTTCTACCCAATACTGGCAGGAAAACCTGCCAATAAATCCATAAGTATTATCATGATTATAATAATATAATATAATATAATATAATATAATATAATATAATATAATATAATATAATATAATATAATATAATATAATATAAATATATTTATATTTATATTTATAAAAAATATATTTTATATATATGATATATATATATATATATATATATATATATATATATGCATATAGTATAAGTAAATATAAATATAAGTACATATCTATTTATAAGTATATATATATAACTAAAAATGAGTACATAAATAAAATGTACTTATATAGTTACACACATATATGATACAGAAAAGTGTGTGTGTGTGTGTAATTAATATATAGATAGATACAAAACAGTAATATTGCGAAATGTTATATTATAAATTAATAATTTCTAATTTAATATACTTAGAAATATAATTTATTCATGTAATGCAAAGCTGAATTTTCCATTACTCCAGCCATAACTCCAGTCTTAAGTGTCACATGATCCTAGTCTAAAATCCCAGTCTAAAATGCTGATTTATTATTAGAATGATCAATGTTGTCAACAGTTGTGCTAAAAAATTATTACATCCTTGTTGAAAAAAAGTATTAATTTCTTTCCAAAAAAAAAAAAAAAGATTTAAAATTTACTGACCCAAACGTTTGAATCGTAATACATATTGTTAGAAAATATTTCTATATTAAATAAATGCTGTCCTTTTTAACTTTTTATTCATCAGAGAATCCTAAAAAAAGTATCACAGGTTCCAAAAAAAATCCAGCACTGATATCAGCATAGAATGACTTCTAAAGGATCACTTGACACTGAAGACCAGAGTAATGATGCAGAAAATTCAGCTTTAATCACAGGAATCAATTAAATTTTAAAAGAATGTATTAAAATAGAAACATGTTATTTTACATTGTAATAATATTCACAATATTACATTTTGTCTATATTTTTGATCAAATAAACACAGCCTTGATGAGCATAAGAAATTTCTTTACATTTTTTTTTTAAATCTTACTGATCCCAAGCTTTTGAATGGCAGTGTGTGTGTTTGTGTGTGTGTGTTTTATATATATATATATATATATTATATATATTTATATATATATATATATATATATATATATATATATATATATATATATATATATATATATATATATATATATATATATATATATATGTATATATATATATATACTTTCTAATAATAATAATAATAATAAAAAAATTCAGTCTTTGAATGCCCTGCTTGGAAATTGCCCCAAAGTATTTTTTCTCTAAATGATCCAAGGACACTGACTTTGCACTCAAGCCAATAACTTTGTCTGACACCAGATAACACATAACTCGGGGCTTCTATTAGGGCGGTCTGTTTTTGTGACAGTGCAGCAGACGGCAGAGATTATGCCGACTGAGGCAGAGTTTTCAGCTCCATCAAGGCACAGCTGGAGGATTCATGTGAATGATTTTAACATCACAAGATAAAACTGTTTTATGACTCTCATCCTCAGCAGTAGGACGCATGTAGCCGGCCAGACCGAGCCAGTACAGGGCAGGACAGAGACACAGGAACCCAGAGCTCAGTGCTTGTGTGTGTCTGTGCCTGAGGAGCTGCACTGGGCCCGACGCCAGCTCACCCCACCCCAGCTCCAGCCTGCAGAGAACTGCTGTAGCTCCAGAGGGCAATGCAGAGGAGGAGAGAGCAAGGGTACTCCAAGCACAAGGCACTCCAGTATCATGTTTTGAGCTCTCAAGGGAAACCAAATGTGCCTGATGTGTGTGTATATAAAGGAAAGCGCGCGGTAGGTGGATTGAAAGCAGGAGATAAGACATCTTGTTGACGATGTACACTGCCCGTTCACGTCCTTTTGTTGTCATGTTTGTTCAGTGTGTGCTGGATGACTCTGGGCTTTTTTGTTACAATACACATAACCACACTGAAAGCCCCATAGACCATCCTTGTTACTACTTAATTAAATCACTTTTTTGTCACCTTGCTGCAGGAGGTTTTTGATAAGTTTGAATGAAGGACAAAGTGTCCAGTGTTCAGCTCTGCACTGCAGGATATTTAGAGTCCTCCAAAATGATTGTCACGTTCAACAAACTGTTCAAAACGGGGCCTGAAATCTTATATTAGTTTTTTTTTTTTTTTTTTTTTTTAACAATTAGACACTGCAATAAATGATTTTTCAAAGTTGTAAAGTTTTGAAGCTTATTTCCTTCTACTGAATTTTTAAATTCATGTGTTAAATGCTGTTTGTTTGCCACTAATTATGAAATTTACTAGCAATTTATGACTGAAAACTGTTTGTACACCAAATGTTTTCAGTGGGGTGAAACAATTGTGAACCCTGTTGCCAAAATGTCTAAATACATCTTAAACTATTATTTGTGTAATTTCATAATTATAGAAATAACATCAAAATTACTATTTTTCCATACAATAGCTTGTGTTACAATGCTAAACATTTGAAATATTTCTAACACAAATATTAGAAAAAAGAACAAAAAGTATGTTCTTGTCTTCCTGTCATGCTGTAAAAAGAATTTAAATGATGTCACTTCCTGCACAACACAGTTTTCTAATGTAACATTAATGCAGACAACAGGGTTGGTCATAAAATTTAGGACAGATAAACATTACGTTTAGCTCATTAAAATTAGTTCAATAATAAAATATGTAATTTAAACAGTTTTTACATTTCTAAACATGGAATATCATTTCAACAGATAGTTAAAATTGTAAAAAAAAATGATATAATTGTAATAGATATTTTAAGAAAATCACAATTCTATGGGTTAATACAGACATTTAATGTTTTAAACTAGCTACTTTTCATGCTTAGGATAACGGTTTGGCTTAGGGTTACTTGCATGCAATTATGCACAATTTATTATTATTATAATAGTAAGTGCATGCAATGTGTAACAAGGACACCTTAAAATAAAGTGTTACCGCAGTATCTTACCCCATATGTGACTTTGGATCACAAAACCAGTCATAAGGGTCATTTTAAACTGAGATTTATACATCAAAAATTAATAAATAAGCTTTCCATTGATGTATGGTTTCTAAGGATAAGACAATATTTGGCTGAGATACAACATATATTTGAAAATCTGGAATCTGAGGGTTGCAAAAAAATCAAAATATTGAGAAAATCACCTTTAAAGTTGTCTAAATTAAGTTCTTAGCAATGCATATTACTAATCAAAAATTATGTTTTGGTATATTTACGGTAGGAAATTTACAAAATTTCTTCATGGAACATGATCTTTAATTCATATCCTAATGATTTTTTGGCATAAAAGAAAAATAAATCGATAATTTGGACCCATACAATGTATTGTTGGCTATTGCTACAAATATACCTGTGCTACTTCTGACTGGTTTTGTGCTCCAGGGTCACATTTGGTTGATATTTATTTCTTTAAAAGTACATATTAGTATCTTTTAAAAGGGTTTTTTGAGAATGTAGATTAATCACAAGCATTCAAACCAAAACAATTAGAAAATATACCATAACCTCAGTCTTTATAAATCATTACCATACACCCGACAGCTGATACTTAAAAATTTATTGATTTGGATGTATGATCAAATCATATTTGACATAAGAAACAAAAGAACCCTTGCATAGATCACAGACCATGCCTTTGTCAATGTATGACAAAATTAAAACACAGTAACACAATTTAGCATAACAAAGACAGAAAATGTACAGAAACATGTTAAGACAACATAAACAGTTTGAGTAGATGTACATGGAACATTAACATGGAGTCATCATCTGTCTAACATAAGCATGTAGCTGAGATGGTCAGTACAGAATCACTGTATGGACTTTGTTTGGGTCTTTGTTAGTAGTTTGGGTCTCCGGCTTCCTTCTTTTTTTTCTTTTTTCTTTTTTTTGGCGGAATTAAATTATTAACTTCCATGACATTATAATCCATGACTTGTATCATTCAGCATCCTGAAAGCAAACAGCAAAATCTCAAATAAAGCCAAAATAAATAAACAAACTGAATAAAAATATCTGATCAGTGGAGTTTGACGGATTAAAGAATTTTTCCCAAACAAAAGGGAACAACGTTGGCGTATAAATAATGAAGATGGCTTTAGGAACAAATGACAGCAAGGGCTTAAAAAACGATGCAACCAGAATATAGTTGATCCTCATTTTTGAAAGGCTAAGCTCATGCAGTCTTCCATACACCATGCAGATTTTTGCAATTGCTAGGTTGCTGTTGAGTTTTGGTTTGGTATGGCAGTATGGAGTTAAGGTTATTACAAAAAAGTACAATGTACAGTACATTTTCGATGCTAATGTCTCTATTTTATTTATTTCATGATATCGATAATACAAGGTATAATCTTCCTATATATCTGTAATGGCTTGTCTTATGGACTCATTTGTGAGTCTACTGTAGTTTTATCAAGGGCATGGGTTCTTTAAAGCACAGTTAACTATAGTGTCACATGGACGCAACATGGTAATATAGCTAGACGAGGCCACGCAGGTGAAGAAAATAAATATGTCTGCAACATCCTCCAAAAGGCCACAACCTGGGAGCACAACTACATTTTCTAATTTTTTGACAGCACTCATATCGGGTTACTTAGTAATCGTTATGATGGCACGTCAGTCAGTTCTTTTTTATTTTTCCACTACAGTGTATTCTATCTTTCATCCTTTCTTGAAATAAAGTTTGCGATGCAAATATATAAATAGAAAAACAACCAAATAAGTATGCGTTATGTTATGGATTTACACCTCTACAGACTCAGCTGATAAAAAACCTACCTCTAAGCCATAACTGATGTAAAATGTTGCTCATAAATGGTCCTCACCTCAGATCAGAGGCAAAATAAACTTCAAAAGGGAAAGGAAGCAACATTTGTTAAGGGGGCATTTTTGTTCTGTTACAGTCTCTCAGCATAAAGTACATGAAATATACATTTTGTCAACTAACACACTATCATTGGTGGAAATCATTTCTCTCTTGCATTACAGTAGATTTAAATCTCTATTCTTATCAAAAGTTTGCCACAGCCCTTGGTGAATATTAAAATAAGCATTCTGGACATTCCTGTAACACACTTGATCCCTATTGCTATGATTTATGGTGTAGTTATGAAATATAGGATTATGCATAGCACCATAGGGGTTTGATCACTGCTCGCACGTCCAGTAGAAACAGTTCATCCTTATTTAACAATTGTTCCATATTAAGTTAAATTAAGTTGTATGATTTTTATGTGTGTTATTTCTTTAATTCCAGATAAAAAGTATTTGTTTTGCTTGTTTAGCTCTTTTTTTCTCTCTCTCTCTCTCTGAAGCAATGTTATGAATTATAAACAAAAAGTAGATTGATAAAACCCTGAATAGTTCTTCCTGACACAGAGCTGCGGCAGAGGTGACTAAACCCATGTTAGTGTTATAGGAAACGGCCCGAGGTAAAATACTGCTGTTTGCCTTTGATTACAATCACACCTCACGGATCAATAAAGATCACATGACCAGGCAACTTGTTTACGAGCTGCTCTGGCAGACTTGCTTGTGTTTGTTAAATGAAATTACCCCAAACAGGCTAATTCGATCGCAGCTATTTTAAAGTGTTTTTTAATTATCAAGGAAAATGGAAATGAAAGACGTAGCTCTATGCACTGAAATGGCCCACATTAGCATGAACACATTTCACATTAATGTTTAAGTCATCAGTACACTCAATAAATCAATTAGGTCTGCATTAAAATTTGTTCTTTACAGTACCTGCAGGCTTAATATAGCCTTAATGGGCTAAGCATGACTTTTAACATTAAGCGGACATGTTTTTTAGACGACATACTTCAAAATGACAGATTTTTAACAATGTAAATGGTTGTGTACCCTATGGTATATGAAAGCTTGTGCTGTTCTCTTCCCAGACAATAAACAGAACCAAAGCGAACGTTGATTGTGCTTAGCAAGGGAGCCTTTCAGATCCGAGGGGTCAGGGGTGGTCGCATTGTTGCGTTTGTTGTAAGTGCTTGAAAAAAAGGCAAATTCTGGGGTACTCTAAGTGTATTATTTTTGATGTAGCATCACACTTCACAGGCTGTTATGTACTCTCGTGTTCTGCTCTGCAGTGAGCTGTGCAGTGACCTCACTGAGGTAGACTCTTTATTATGGCACAACAACATAATCAAAACCACAATGAAAGGCAGATCGAAAACTCTAAAATGTCCCGTCGCGTGAAAGCCGTATGTCCAATTTCATATTCAAGCTCAGCTGTCATATGAAAACACAGGCTTGCGTTTGTGCCTGACAACCATGTCACGTTCAAAAGAACAACAATGAAAATGAAAAGCACTCTGTACACATGGTAATGACCAGCCTCAACATACATTATGACAGTTTTTAGAGCAGATATTGTTCCCTTGCCCTGCCTAAAACTCCAGTTACTCAGAGGCACTTTCACCTGTCTGGTTGCTGAGAGGGTCAAAGGCACTAGCAACTAATATGAGTAATTCGGCCATGATCTCTTTTGCATCCTGCTAAAATAAATTAAGTGATTTTTGATATTGTAAATCCTAAATTTGATCACAAAATGGAAGCATGAAGTATAATTGCCCATAGTTTTCTTTTTTTCTCGAGAGAGAGAGAATGCCCATGCACAGCACTATTTAAGTTATACTACTTTTTTATAACAGGTGTGCTTAGTATGAGTATATGCATTTGATAGTATCTTGATATCTTCTTTTTCTCTGTCTTTGACTACATTTTAGATTGAAAAGTTTGCATCCCAGCATTGGGGCTTGCATATATATTTTGTCACATTTCAGAAAATGTCAAGGAATCGATGTCCCTAGTTCCCTGATTGTAACAACGACACCCTTATGAGGTATCTCAATTGCAACAAGCTGTATAATACCGATGTCATGCATTAAATATACTAGGATACACAGTACCTTAGTTGATTAGGCCATAATGCAGGTTCTTTTGACATGCTATGATATCATTAAGATTCTGTTTCCCGTAAGGTTAAACATTCAGTCTTTAAATACACCTAAATGATAAGCATCTCAAATCATGACACACTAGTGCACTTTTCATGGTTACAAATGAGAGGAGGTCGATGGAGAGGGGAGCTGATGGAACCAAATGCAAAAGAAAAGCAAAACAGGAATGGATTTCCTATCGTCATGAGGTAATGTCTGACGCATGCCAATATCAAAATGAGGATAATCAAAACATGCTAACTATGAGGCTCCTCTTTCGGCATTGTGCTGTCTTACATCTAAAGGGCATGGCATTTAATCACTTGGTGATATCTAAATAACAGCATCTGCTGGAAAATAGCAGCAATGCGGATGTCCATGAGGCGATGACCTTGGCCTCCGTAGCATCCCAGCAGAAGATCAGTCTTGTTCATATAAGGTGCTTTGCTGGTCAGTTAAGGAAGACCACCTATGGACGATGCTTCCACTGAAGACTGCACTTGGTCTTTTATGCACGTTCCCGGATGCAGTGTGCAGCTTGCTGAAATGTAGTCTGCAGTCCATGCGTGATGTTTTAGTAATCCTGTCATCAAAAGTCCTTCAATGCCTGTCAACGTTGGCTAGGTGCTCTAGGTGGCTTTTTTCTCAATCATCCTCTTTGGAAATGCATTTACATTAAGTATATACCGAATCATCGGCCTCATTTGCTGCAGTTTTGTTCTATATGTTTTTGTGTAGTATTTTTCTTTCATCTGCATTGTAGAGATATTTGCAGTGCAAGGGCTCACAAGAGGAGGTAAAGTAAGCATTCATATGTACGTGACTGAATTTTCTACTGTGTCTCTAGACATCGGTTAGCAGCTTACTTTTGTTTACACAGTTCTGATTAGGGATAGTGCAGTTGCCAGTTCTGAGGTTGGCCTCTCTGAAGTTGTCGATGCTGTTGTTTATGTCTCCGTCTATCTCCATGTACTCAGACTTGCTGACGGTCGAGGAGCTGCGACGACTCGAGTTGGAATCAGAGGCAATGTTCGGGTTGCTCACGTTGAGGAGTTGGGCCTGCTCCTCTCCTTCGGTTTCTCTATGGTAGAAATAGTTGAAATTGGACACGATGACAGGCACCGGGAGGGCGATGGTCAGCACACCGGCAATGGCGCACAGGGAACCCACGATCTTGCCCCCTATAGTCACTGGCACCATGTCCCCGTAGCCTACGGTGGTCATCGACACAACCGCCCACCAGAACGCTTCTGGGATGCTGGTGAAGTAGGACTCTTTTTCCTCTGCCTCTGCGAAATACACAGCACTGGAGAACAATATGACACCAATGAAGAGGAAGAATATTAGCAATCCAAGCTCTCGCATACTGGCTTTGAGGGTCTGTCCCAAAATCTGAAGGCCTTTGGAGTGCCTGGACAGCTTAAAGATCCTGAACACCCTGACCAGACGGATCACCCTGAGGATGGCCAGTGATGTTGCCTGCTCGCCCTTTAATTCCTTTTCTCCATCCGCGTCCTCTGCTAACTCTGTACCCAGTGTGATGAAGTAGGGGATGATGGCCACAATGTCTATGGTGTTCATCATGTTCTTAAAGAAGGCTGCTTTGCTCGGGCAAGCAAAGAAGCGCACTATCAGTTCGAATGAGAACCAGATGATGCAGAGGGTCTCTACAATAAAGAAGGGATCAGTCAAGATGTTTGGTTTGGTGTAGAAGGTGCTGTTGCCTATAATCACCTCCTCAGGTTCCCCTTTCAGTTCAGGTAAAGTCTCCAAACAGAAAATAACAATGGAAATTAAAATTACCATAACGGACACAATAGCTATTCCTCTGGCCGCCCCCGAGCTTTCGGGATGCTCAAACAGAAGCCAGATTTGCCGTTGAAACTCACGCTCCGGTAAGGGCCGCTCTTCCTCACGAATGAAGCCCTCATCTTCACGAAACTTCTCCATCGCCTCGACCCCAAGTTCATAGAACTTAATTTCTTCTGAGAACATATCCAAAGGGACGTTTGCAGGCCTTCTCAGTCTCCCCCCAGACTGATAGTAGTAGAGGATGGCATCGAAGCTCGGACGATTTCTGTCGAAGAAGTACTCGTTTCTCAAGGGATCGAAATACCGCATTCGCTTTTTTGGGTTACCTAATAGAGTCTCTGGAAACTGGGCGAGAGTTTTGAGCTGGGTCTCGAACCTCAGCCCTGCTATGTTGATGACCACCCGTTCGCAACATTCGTGATCGTCATGGTCAGGGGGGTACGTGTCCTGCGGATGCCCCGGCACGGCAGAGGTCTCGTCCATGTTGTCCCCAGCCACGACTGTCATCCTGCAGGTCAAAGTTAGAGGTCCGCAGGAGTTAATTTAATTGAGTAGACATCCAACTGCCCTCCAAAAGGCGTCGCTTTCCTTCCTTTTCTCCGTTTCCAGACCCTCAAATCTATCTCGAACCCGGGGTATAGGGTATAACTTGATCTTTCC
Organism: Cyprinus carpio; assembly: GCF_018340385.1. Taxonomy (NCBI): domain Eukaryota; kingdom Metazoa; phylum Chordata; class Actinopteri; order Cypriniformes; family Cyprinidae; genus Cyprinus; species Cyprinus carpio. The sequence continues at coordinate 13,396,913 of NC_056621.1, read as the reverse complement.
TCAGTGTGGCCCCACTGCGGTTGTCACCGATTCGACCATCGCTCCGTTCCGCTGCATCCACTACGGCTGCCTCTGTCACCGAGTCAGAGAAAAATGGATCGAACAGCGGCGATATTTGCTAGCTCAGCAAGTTCACACTACTTATTTATTTACTTGTGATTGTATATATAAATCAGAGAAGTGCATAGCCATAAGGGCGCAATTCTGAATTATAAAGCTCATTCAGGATATTGAAAAGACGTGACAGGACAGGGTCACTTTTACTCCATCACCACATACATACAGTCTTAATATATTTTTGAATTGCTTATAGCTAAGTTTGGGTAAGTAAATAGATAGGAAAACATAAGAAAGACTTTCACTTCAGGCTTATTCATACAGTTTTAGTGCTCACCTTGCTACTGAAGGAATGCGTCTTCTGCCAGCAGTCTCCTGTCAGTAATGCACCCTCGATTCCCTTTTGTTGGAGAAAATACGATTGTAAAAGGCTCTTCACATCTTCTCACTTTCAAACTGTTCGGTTGCGGTCCATAAATGTCACATCCAGAACGGAAATGATTCACGACATTCGCAAGCGATGCTATAATGGGGAAAAAAATGGCTTTGAGATGTATTACAAAGCTTCACATTCAATATAAACGTGTGCTAAAAGACAAGAGGCGGAAAAAAGGCTAAAAGAAAACATGAAGCAACGTCCTCCCTCCTCTCCTGCTCGTGCGGCGGCACCTTGGTGTAAATGGCTTATACTGCATAAGAAATTGTAATGCTGCAGCTCAGCTCAGGCGGGAGATACATTAAGGGGGCAAAAGCGAACCATACCATTTCCAGACATTACTGCATCAGCAAAATTTCCCTCTTACGAGCAGACAAGATGACGAGCGGTCTGTTTTATCTGGACACACTGATAGGGGGGTATGGATGCGAAAGGCTTCTTAAAGGAGGGATCAATAAGGGGAGAGGGAATAATTCCTTAATCATGCCCAACATATTGTTGCACTGTATTGCACATGGGAGAACGCGGAGCGGGAGAGGGGGGGTGGGACAGTATGGGGGAGGGGTTCGACGCAATGCAGACCGCGCGTGGCCACAAGTGCTTGTCCATGCAATGCGCGAGAGCATTTATGTGCCAACACTGGCGCAGTATCTGATTCGCCGAGCACTAATGTGCACAGATACTTTAACTGCCCACACTAACCAATAACCACAATAAAAAGACGACTTCTCTAAAGTGCTCTTTTTCGTGGAATACTGCGACTTTTTCCCACCCAAAAGAGTTCTAGAGCCGCGCAGCTCCATGCGTGGTGTTTGAGACTGGATAGTACGGGGGTTGGAATATTTATAGAATAACGTGGGTGTATGTACTCGGACGGACGGCGATTTTTGCAGCACACTCGGTTAGAGTGCTTTCCAGCACACGCTGATTATACATGCAATTTGTTTTGATAATTCTCACCTTCATTTTCCTGTAGAATTACCTAGATTTCCCCCCCAAACGTTTGGATTTCAGCATAATTTCTGTCATAGTGGAGAAATCACTCTGTATAATTCAGTTATGATACAATTATGATAATGATGTCCGACACGACAGAAAAGAGATGTTTTGAAGATGCTGACATGTGCCAATTTATAGGCCTAAATGTAATTAGGCTATTGCATTCACGTTCCACAAAAATATGATTTATTTTCCACAAAAATATGATTTAATGATTCTTAAATGGGGTGTAGCCATTAGGTGAACACTATTATTTTCCTTACATCTTGAAATATTGTTTTCACAGAGTTTTAAGCAATGAAAATTCATTAGATGTTGCTTTTGTAATGTCCTTTGATATTGCTTTTTCTAGGGTTAGCCTACTTCATTTACCCTTTACTGAACAAAACATAGATTATATATTAAAACATTAAAAAGTCTAAATGGGACGTTTTACTTTAGTAGACAATAATGTTTTAAGAAATAATATTTTTAATAATATTATTGATTAAAAAAAAAAAATTTCTATGATGTTCCTGTCAACATTTGAGAATTTTCGCAATTTATATATATATATATATATATATATATATATATATATATATATATATATATATATATATATATATATATATATAAAGTTTATTTTACAAAGCCATGATTTAGCCTACCTTAAGCCTCCAAAAATAGTAACTTATAACTTAAAATATGTTCAGCACAAAATAATAAAATATAATAAACTTTTAAGATGAATGGATTTAATAAACATCATTGACCTATATACATTTCAATATGAAACAATATAATTCCGATGATGATGTAATAATACTTTCCTTGATTATATGAACACATTTTTTTAAATGTTTGTGGACAGTGACGTTTCCTCCAATTCACCAGTAGGTGGCGCACAAACATCATCAAACCAATGCGAACACCACCAGAATGACTGATCTGTGCATCCCTCCATTAGTGTCAGGAACGTGAAATAGAACTTGCGACTTAATTCAGAGAGAAGAAGCTTGAGTAAAAAAATACCTAAGATAAATATGAGCTATTGTATAAGATGACTTATATGAACTTATATGAATTGTTAGCTAGTCTTCCTACAGTAAACATATCAAGTTGATTGGAGTACTAATTTGTTTTAGACAAATCCTAAATATGTCCATCAGCCAAACAGAGTAAAAGCATTGCAGTTTTCATTATGAGGCTCTGTTAGAACAGCAGCTGGAGTGAGCGAGCTCTTAACTGCTAAATATCATGAATAAGAAATGGGCAGCCCTTTCCTCCCTTCACCTTTTACCGTTCAGTGACTTCCCCTCACATGTATACTTTCACTGAGCAGTGATTCGTTCAATCAACATAAATGCATCAGCAGTCATTAATCAGAGCTGTCTGAAGTGTCATAGATCCCACCTGTTATACATTATTAATGGAGTAATTGTTCAGTTTTGTAAGTGTTTCATTGCCCTGTTTAAACTGACCATGACCATATTACTTTATCTTGATTTTTGGAGACATAACATAATTGCATGCCTCAATAAAAAAAAGAAAGTACATCCACTAAGCACAATTTAGTTAAATTTCAAGTGTCTGTTGGGCTTTTGCTATAGTAATGATGCAGGACATCCAATGAGCTTTCCCCAGAGATATGTCTAGTCAGCAATATTATTCCAGGTAACATGCTACAATGCCACAGTAGATCATGCATCATCAGCACGTTAGTATTTTTGTAATAAATAATAATAATAAAAAAAAAAAAAAACATCTTTCACAGGGAAAAGATATTCCACAAAAAACAAAAATTCACAGGATTATACTTTTGATCACTCAGTCATTTATTATTAGTCTGCAGTCCTCAATGCAAAGTTTACTTTAAAACCTTTAAAACTAAATTTATCAAGAGAAATGATGCAAACAACGTTTGATTATGAATGTGACAAAATATTTATTTATCAAAAATAAGTTAACAATTCATACCTCATTAACATGTATCAAAAATAGCTTGTCCACTTGGTCTGCAGCTGTCATGTGGGCAGGTTAACTGGCCAAGATGTTAAGGTAACAGGTCTACAGTGTCAGACCATATAATAACATTTTATCCTGAGAAAAGGCAACATATGCATAGAACATCTCTTGCATGTTTAAAGCACACAGATTACAAAAGGCAGAGATTGAGATATTTTAAAGAACTATAGGCTGTATCACAAGGCAAAGACATGAAAGTTTAAATAAAGCTTAAAACATTTTATAAATAATATGTAAATTATTTCTAGATTACAAATATATTACAATAGGCTATATAGTATTACAAAAATCAGTAGCGGCCTGTGAGGATTTTTTGAGAGGCTGATTTGTAAATTAATAGGCTACTAATCGATGAACCAATATATAGCCTATTTATATATTTACAGACAAATGTGCTTAGGCTGCGTACACAAATGATACATTCGATATAAAATTAGCATTGATAATAGAGTTATAATCGCAATAATAAATCTATGGAAAAACACCATACACAGCACATAATTTTACACGTCAAATATATAGGCCCTAGGCATTTAAAACTTTTTTTTTTTACATGAACCGAGAACGGAGAGCCGATTCTTTCAAACAATGTAGTGAGAACATATCTCACCTGTGTGAATTCAATCATTCACTTCTTCATTTTGGTAGGCTAAATGTGTAGCCAATATCATCCTTTCATTCTGTCTCACCTTTTTTGAAACTAGGTATTGCAGTCCAAAATATTGGAGAGGGTTTTTTCACCCGGCCCCTCCTCCTCAGACTTGAGGCACATGCAGGTTGCCAGATTGAGACACCAACAGGAACGAGCGCACTTGAAGATGAATAAAATTAAATACGCTGTGTTTTCCGCCAACTGGCAACCCGGGGTGCCGAAATACAATTAGGTAAACCGGCAGTGTGCGGGTTCCACAAACCAAAACAGAGACAGACATTCCGGCCTGAACGCACATTTTCAAAGGAGAATAACCGACTGTAGCATTGTTTTTTAGATAAACAAGTATGATAACTTAGCATGTTTCTTAAATATCTGCAAACATATCATGGTATTTTTATGCTTTAGCAGAGTCAAAAACTTACATACAGCGCCTTTAAATGCTTCACACAACTTTTCCCAGCACTTCAAATCTTTAAGTATTACTGAATTTGAAAGTTCTTTTTAATGTGATGATATTATTTGTTCATCTTCCATAGGTTGCCCCCATTCATAAAACCAACAGGTTCATAATGTAGGAAAGCAAACACTTATTTAAAAATAAAAAATACATTATATTATCACTAGTAGATGGCTGCAGAGAAGTACTTATAAGCTTATTAGCCATTTACATGCCCTAATATATATATATATATATATATATATATATATATATATATATATATATATATATATATATATATATATTTGTATTTATTATATTTAAACATCATGAATGACAGTAATAAAAGTTGATTTTATCTGCATCTCAACTACCCAGACAGCACAAGTACATCTGTAAGACGTCTGCTAAAGATCTGGAAAACTCAGAAGGAGTTTTACATGCATTCTAATAAATGTCTATTTGACATCTGACAGGAAATGTCTTTGAGACATATTGCAGATGAGCAAATACTCTAAAAAATACATCTTGTAAATGCAGACATTAAATAGACATCTCTGAGATGTACATGTGTGATTAGGTTGAGTGCTTTACTGTCACGTGCTGGTGCCATCTTCTGTAGAACTTAATGGCACTAGTGCTGGTGTCCTCAAATGTTAGTCTTGAGCCCTAGTGGTTCACAAATTCAGAAAAGTCATAACAATGTTAGAATTAGAAGAATATTGTCTGTGGTATATTTTCACTGCAAAACAATAAGAAATGCCGCAAATATCACTGCAAATTTTGAGAAAAGCAGCAGTAAAATCAGTCAATTTAGGCTGCAAAAATCTGAATAAAGTTCCGCGAAATCCTGGGGGGACAGCTTACGCATAATAAAATATTTACATCATATGCATTATACACATTAATGGGTAAATTTGAAAAAGTAAATTGTATCAGTTAGTCTCTTTATTCCTTTCACCTCTTTCTCTAACGGACCGCTACTGACAAAAATACACACGTTTATGCAGGCAATATGAACTTCTGTCTTCTTTATAGAGAAGAAATGCCTTCATACAGCTGCTGCTTCCTGCAATTAGAAGTAACATCAATATGGTGACAGATAATGAGACATGCAACTATCATTAAATGTGACATTTGTGTTCTCAAAAGAGTTTACTGCTAGGTTCAGGCGTGATGTAACATAGTATTCGCTAAAGAACCCTAAACCAAGGTTGGTTCTTCTGAGTGACAAGTGAATAAATAATTAGCTATTTACATAAACCTCTTCTCTATACCTTGTTCATGGTAACAATAAGCCTACTAACATATTTTACTATTCTTAGGCCATTAATAAAAACCCAATGAATTTCTGTTGAAAAGAAAATATTTAATTTTTTATTTAAATTTTACAGCTGCTAAAGTGTAGGCTTAGGTTCTGTCCCAAATTACATATTATGCACTTATATAATAGGGTGACCAAACGTGCCATATTGCATAAAATATCCACGTTTTGGCTTTGTTTGCGCTGCGCAGACCAATTGTTGTATGACAAAGTACTGTGAGAGCTCTAGAGAGCAGACGTCTTCTTGTGCTTTTGAATCGCTCTCACAGTACTTTGATGTCATACACCGATCGGTATGCTCAGTGCTGCTTCAAGTCCAACACTAATATGTACACGTATCTGCATCACTTTGACCATTCTCTGTAGATCCCACCTTCTCATGCACCACGATTGGTCGATTATGTACAATGTCTGCATGTTATTGGTCAAACGATCATTACCTTCATTAAGTATGAAAACAGGAAACCAAAGCCAAAAGCTGGATATTTTAGGCAATACAGAAATCCTGGCCAGGACGTGTCCTGGGAAAATGGCACGTTTGGTCACCCTATTATATAATGCACCATGTACTCAGAAGTCCAGTGTATTATTTGAATAAGGTTATAAGGTTATTTTGTCACCAACATTGGAGTCCAATAACCCTCTGATACAAAAGGAAAGCTGTGACAGCTGAGAGCACGAAGTGTCCAACACAGTCAAGGGGCAAACTCTCCTGGGAATCCTTTTTGTGAATGTAAACTGGAGAAGGCTTCTGCATAACATTTATCCTGTTAATTCATTAGATTTTGAATATTCTGATATTGATGAGACATGTTCATTTTGTGGTGTAGTAGAAGAAACAGCTAGGCCTACTTACTTATTTTTTAATTGTAACAAAATGAATAAATTCTGAGCTGATTAAGTTTTCATTTTTCATCCCTCAGACTAATAAGAATAATGCTAGATTTTTGAGGTTTATTTAAAGATGTTTTCAATTTACTGTTTTGCATTTCTTCATGTATGTTTTTATATTTTTTTGGTCCCTTTTCCCTATGAAATTCCTGTAATTCCCAATAAAGAGCCCAAAATCATATACACAAATATTCTGGACTGATAGAGAACATTTAATTAAGAAGCAACTGAGTTATGACTGAGAGGATTTGGCACAATTATAATCCTCAGTGGCCATGGATTTGGTAAATATAAAACATTTTTTATACAACTGTTTTATTAATGGGAAAATTTCACACCCACAAATAGTTTTACTGTAATACATGATTGTAAAAGTAAGCAAGTGATATTGTTGCATAAAGCACATGGCAATTCAATTCTTTTCGAACTGAATATGTCTCATTGTATAATTTTTTTATACGGCATTAATAATACAAATCTAAAACGTTCCAGTAAATCCAATACCAGGTACAAAAAAAATTAAGTGTCCAAACTTCCAATTCAGTGCATCCCTGGGTTATCTGAAGTGCAAGTATCTAAAGTGAATTTTTCAGTGTGGACACACTATTTATATACTACACAATGGAATAGAATAGTGCATAAGTTGGAATACTGGGGAAGGCCCGTTTATGTTAGTAAACATTCTGAGATGACGTAAGGCTCAACGTGCTTATTCGGGCGCTTTCAATGTACTGGCTGTTTATGGTTGCCAAGCAACGCAGAAGCTTGGCGCACTAATTTAGAATTCAGCTGTGACACATCTACAACAGCTCTGAATAAGGTTACTCCAGCCATAATCTTTTATAACTCTAGAAACAAGAAACCCAAAGTATTTAGACAGCAAAACTAATACTCACATAGATGCGCGCGCTTTGACAGGCCTACAGCTCTTTTTGGTGTTCTTATACGTCTGTGAGTTTGCCTGTATATTCCTCTGATGGATTGAAATTTAACACGCTTATTGAACTCCAGTCGTCGTCGTCTTCTGAACGCTCTGAGTTCACGAGAGAGGGTTTACTGTCACTTTTATTTTGGACACATACGACAGGCAACGGGCGACCGCAAGTTACGTGCGTATATTCCACTTGCTCCTCCTCGCTGTGCTCTCGGTGATAGAAGTAATTAAAGTTCGACACGATTACCGGTACCGGCAGGGCGATTGTAAGAACTCCTGCAATGGCACACATCGATCCAACAATTTTGCCTCCTATCGTCACTGGGTACATGTCACCATATCCAACAGTAGTCATGGTAACAACCGCCCACCAGAACGCGTCTGGGATACTGGTAAAAGACGATTCCGGGTCGTCCACTTCGGCGAAGTACACCGCACTGGAGAACAATATAATCCCGATGAGAAGGAAAAATATCAGCAGTCCAAGTTCTCGCATACTCGCTCGTAGGGTCTGACCGAGAATTTGGAGACCCTTGGAGTGCCGTGAGAGTTTGAAAATCCTGAAGACGCGCACCAAGCGGATAACTCTCAGTATGGCGAGAGACGTGGTCTGTTGCGAGCTTGATTCGACTTCGCTGAGGTCTAAACCCAAAGTAATGAAATATGGAAGAATAGCAACAATATCTATAATGTTCATGATGTCTTTGAAGAAGGCGGGCTTGCTCGGGCACGCAAGAAACCTTACAAACAGTTCGAAGGAAAACCAAACGACGCAGATGGTCTCCAGCAAGAAGAATGGATCCATGAACATACTAGATCTTTTTCCAGCAGTCGTTCCGTTCGGCGCTAGGTGGTTGTTGAACACACGATCATCCTCTCTAAATTCCGGCAAAGTTTCTAAACAGAAGATAACGATGGATATCAGGATGATCATCACAGATACTATAGCGATCATTCTGGCTGGACCGGAGCTGTCGGGATACTCAAACAGCAGCCAGATTTGACGCTTCAACTCACTGGGCGGAACGGGACGTTCGTCTTCTTTTAACAAACCCTCGTCCTCTCGGAACCGATTGATGACGTCATCGCCAATTTCGTAAAATTTAATTTCATCCAAAAAGATCTCAACCGGCACGTTGATGGGTCTTCGAAGCCTCCCGCCCGACTGATAGTAATACAAGATGGCATCAAAACTGGGTCGGTTTCTGTCGAAGAAGAACTCGTTCCTCAAAGGGTCGTAGAACCGCATCCTCTTCATTGGGTCTCCTAGTAACGTGTTCGGATATCTTGCGAGGGTTTTAAGCTGAGTTTCGAAACGCAGGCCTGAAATGTTGATGGTGACTAGCTTGCAGCACTCCTGATCAGGGGGCTCCGCTTCACAGACGTCCTGGAAGAGGGCAGCGTGGTCCACACTCTCATCGTGGTTCTCTCGGGACATCTTTGCCCCTCGAGATTGTTGTCTGTTGTGCCTCCACGACTTTCCGCCACTCCACCAGTTCTTTGGATCCGACAGCTCCAGCCTGACGGAGGTAGAGCCCTAAACTAACGTCTAAAAGCTACTAAGCTACCTTCTAAACGTACTAAAACTAGTTTATTGGTGTAATGAAATAGAAGTCATTCTGACAACATGCTCAGCCGAGAGCTCAAACAGATATAGTACCACACAGACTGCTTAAGACCGCAAAGGGTGGGCTGACTTTGATTGGCACACCGAAGCAATGCGCGTCGGGTGTTATGAACTTTAAGGGCTCAAAGTTAGAACCTCTAATTTGAAGATTTAAGAACTAGACGTTGTTTTGGTTTATTGTGTTTATCAAATGTTTTTATCATAAATATATAGCTTACATAAGATAAATAAAATAGAAGCCAACATTTAGGCTATATATTTGTGAAACAACTGATATTGTTGCCGCTCATTTGCTCATAGTTACGATAACTTTTCAAGTAGTTTGCGAATTCAGAAATGCTTCCAAACAGTTTATTTCCTACATCCAGAAACTCTCGCAGTGTTGCTCCAGCCTGGGCCTCTTGAACTTGAAAATGCTGGCATGAGGACTGACACCTGAGCACCCGCACAGTGCGACTCAAGAAGAGTCAGTAAGCAGCGGTTACGTTGGCCGACTTTACAGCTAACACCATGAGGCCCCACGCAGAAATGTGATGATGCTCAGGTTCATTGGTGCTGACTGAGATGCAGAAAGAGAGAGAGAGAGAGAATCACCACACCTCTGACACCTGTGTGCTAAAAGTTGTCTGGATCAACTGGCTTGGTAATGAGTCTCTTTTACTTGCTTGCTTGCTTGTTTGTTTATTTATTTATTTAGGCCTATTTTAGACCAGTGCTCTGATTTATTTATTTTATTTTCATCAGCCAGTCAAGGACCTTGACATAAGGGATTCTCATTAACATCAACAACTTGGCAATATAATGACAGTTCCCATTTTGACAAGTGTAAGGGCTTGTTTATACACCAAGGAATAATGATAACTAGGCTTTAAAGCTTTAATAATGGTTGCTATTCTATGAGAATAGATAACATTTATAACAATAACGACAAAGAGGAAAAATATCGTTTGAACGACAAAAACATTGACTGGCAATCAGAATCCACATGACTTTAAAGAGCTGGCATCGCATGCTTATAATAAACAGAACGTTATGCTGTGTTGGTAGCTAGTTATAGCAAAGACTATAAAATACCCTTAAAGGGACTTTGGTGATAGTCATCGTCATTGCTGAGTTTAATGCATTGCTAAATAATTACTATAATTTAATTGAAAACGTAAAGTAAGGGATTACTCTTAATTGGTCTGTAATTTAGTTACAGTCAGGCTACTTCTGATGTAATATACATATATGTAAACAATTCTCTATAAAACAATAGTGGATTTAATATCAAAATTTTACATGTAATGATAAAAAGTTACCTTATCATTTCAAATACTTTGGTCAGTTAAAGAATAATTAATTTAGTTTTATATTATTTATTTCAAAGAATCAAAAGAGCAGTTTCATGTCTATCATTGGTCAAGATTAGGATTTAGTAATAGGCAATGCAATACATTTTAGAGAAAGTAATTAGTACAGTAATCTAATTACACTTTTAAGGATGAAATTAGTAGCTAGTGATTGGTTCGAACAGAACTTAACTTATATGCAAGGCTGATACATGCTAATAATGACACCAAAAAAAGTTTGAATACCAAAACGTTTCATTAGACTTGCAACTTATGTCAGCAACAAAATATACAGAAAGTGTTTTTTCCTCCCTTAAGGGATTCTTAATTACAATTATATGGTTAGATGTATTTTATGATTTTATGTAGAATTATATTTTTCCATCTTTTAGCAATTCTGTGAGACATAGCCTATATTATTGGATACTAATTGTAACTTGCTTAGTAGCTCTGTCTTTTTCATTAATGATGTTTACAATACTATTACTTTCCAACATTAAAAATAACTGGATATAAACAGACGTGATAAATCACTAAGCCACTTCCTAGCAATCAGTAACAGCAGACTGAGTCTTGGAGATGGACCCGATAAACAGGCATATCCCTCGAGCCAGGGCAGAAAAGGCCAGGGATTCCCATGAGGGGAAAATGCTGACAGAAAGCAATATGCCACCTTAATAAATGGCACCGGTGCTGGCCATGTGACTGAAGGATGGCCCAATGGGATGAGATATCATTCATTCACACCCAAACGTCAGCATGGAATTCCTGTAATGTTCAGATGCCGTCAGGCTCCCAGAGGAATCTGGGCTCACGTTCCACCTCGTGTGTGACGGTGTAATGGTACATGCATGGAATTTAACATGTTTTCAGCTATGACAACCCTTAGGCCCTCTAATGTCAAAGATCTTAATATGGAGCTGTGGCGCTGATAATCTTCAATGAAAGTTTCTTTCTGCTTCTGTGCAGTTGTGTATATAATATTATAAGAGTCTTTCCCGTGGCTAAATAAAGCTCTGATGAGTTTACCCGCTTGCATCTCCGTTCAGTTTATCGGCTCATATTACAAACTCATGTCTAACCGGCAGCTTAATACTTTCACCATCCCCTGTGTGTGATAGTACCTTAAAAAACACTTGTGTGTGTAATAGTGGGACAAATTCGTACTCATTCACGTACTAAGTATGTTTTGGCACAGTTGATTTGCATGTGAGGTCACGTTCCTTCTTAAAGGGATAGTTCAGCCTAAAATTATATCGTTTACTCAACCTCATGTCATTGTGTGAATGTCCGGGCTGCCTTTTTTCCTTGACAGCAAAAGTGAATGAGAATTGAGCTATCAAGTCCCAAATATAACAAATAAGTAGTACTGGTATTTTTCTATGTCTTGTCTGATTTTTTTAATTTGTAGTTATAAGTGTGTGAACTGTGAACACATGCATATTTAAGAAATAAATATTCAATATATTTAATTTTATATTTTATAAAATATATGCATACTTTTTTTTTTAACGATATTAATTTATTTGAAGTACATAAAAGAAATATTTAAGAAAAAACTAATACAAATGACGAAATTATAGAAAATTACAAAAATGTAAACTAAAATTAAAATAAAACTTACAAATAATTTAAAATACTACTAAATGCTTTAACTTCACAGAAATACATTTGCATACACACACACATGTTAATTAACTGTATGTTAATTAACTGTATATATATATATATATATATAAAATTAATAATAATAGTAATATATAATAATAAAGTATAAATAAGCGCAATTGAAGTCAGTTATATGGCTAATGTGCTATAGCTAATATAGCAATGGCCTTTGAGCCAGAGGTGACACAGGCTGATATATGGGTGATGGGTGATGATAGCATTAGGTGACAGAAGACTGCTGAGGGATTTTCCTTTAAATAATCAGCCTCTTAAACATTTTTTGTATGTATTCTAGTGTGACCTAAATGGACCACAAGACTGTTTGCAGCAACTTCTAATAACTAAATTTAAGGTGAAAAATATTTTTGTCGAAACAGGCTAAGAAACACCTGCTACTGGAGCTCAGCAGGTTCGTAGTGTAAGACAGTGCTAAGTTGCTGCTGACTTCAACACCTTTAGCTGCCGCAGATCAAGGCTTCCTCCATAGAAAGTGAATACGACTGCAAGGCACTGCGCCAGTTCTCGGGGTTTGATGGTCACCGGTTTTAGCAGGGTGTCAGTTGAATTTGATGAGCATGTTTTTGCTGATAGGCGACCATGGCATGAAGCAAGGGGGTGAAACCTGAGAGCGGAGATCCGGAAGGTTGGAAGGTCTCTTCTGCAAGCTCTGTTCCTCTCCTGACCCTTTCTGGATTATGATTACAGGTCTTGATTAAGACTTGCCCTTTTTAGTCGCAGACACTGTCGAGCTGCGGTCAGATCTGCTGGAAGGAAGCCTTGAAGTGTGTCCTGCTCAACATGAGAGCATTGCTTTTGGGTGGGAATGAACATCAAAGCAAATCTTCTTGAAGGTCATTTTAATGGAGGCTTACCTTCCTATCAGTTCTGAACCAAAAGCTTAATTTTAAGGCTAAATTTGGATTTTAAAGCGTTTTTGTAAAAAAAGTTTTTTTTTCTTTTCTTTACCTTTACAAAAACATGATCCATTCAGTAAGGTACATTCAGTAATTTTTATTTTGCACTATGCTGTCATCTTGGGTTTATAGGGCCACCTAGTGGTGTGGATGAAGCATTATGCAAAAACGTTTAAAAATGGGTACATTTTAAATAAATGTCATTTATGTGTAAGCAGTAAAATTTAATGGAAAAAAGTGATACATATGAGTGATAAAATAAAATAAAAAATTAAGCTGTTTGATTAAATTATTAATTAAATCACTTATTTCTTTAGCAGCAAAACTACAAAGTGAAAGAAAAAAAAACAAAAAACAAATATTGACTAAGGTGTGAAATTAACCTGCTTTAAGTATGTGAATGCGCTGTGCAAAATTCTGTGAAATTGAACACAGGTAAATATCATTCCTTAACAATTCTTAAATTGGAACGCTCATAAATCATGTAGTATCTGTAATAAACTGATACTGTAGCTGGTATGTTGACGTAGGCAATACAAGTGAACATTGTGTGCATCATGTCTCAATCGTCTCAGTACACAGGATTGGGAGACACAGATGTTTTACCCACAGATGCAGCTGAAACTGTATCCAGCCCCACGAGTATCCCTCTGGACTGCCAGGAACTACAGCTAGTATTAATAGCCCTCCAGCACTTTCTGAAGAACTGTATGGAAAAAAAAAACATGTCCTGGTACATGCAATTTGTCATTAGTCTGCATTAAAATCAATCAATAGTAAGTTTTAACGAAGAGGTATAAAATATCAGTCTAAAAGCGGAGTGCTCCTTTGGCTGATTCATGTATTTATACCAGAAAAACAGGTGAGTGGTTTGAAAAGTTCTTTTAGACTTTGTTTAGATTGACAATCGATAGCAATCTTTCTTCTAAAATTGTGGTCACATTAGCAAAATTTTACATAATTCTTTGTTGCAACTGTTTTTGCCCACCTAAATTGAACTGTAGGCATTTAATGCAATGATACACATATAGGTGAACTTATTTTCTTGATTAATTTAAGGAAGTGAGTGGTTTAAATTATTAAATTTTGTTAAAAGTAGAGCACTCTTCAAACACTGTACTGTTATACTTCCTCTATACTACTACTACTACAATGTGATCAAAGTCGTTTTATATTATCTATCTGAATAATTTACTTAAATCTCTTAACTTCCTTATAAGCATTAGAAGCATATACAGTATTGAAGAGCCCTTACAAATCATGGTTACTCTTTTAAAAGCTACATGCGGTGACCTCTAGTGAAACATCACTCTATCTGTGTGCACTCTTGATACATTGGAACTGACATTTGTGTAAAGTTAATATGCATTTATTTTAGGTATGCCCACAGGGGGAAAAAAAGAAAACAAACAATAAAGGTTACAAAGAATCCAAGAGTTTATTTCTTCTCAAATGAAGACTATTCAGAGGAAAGCAGGAAAGAGTTTACCAGACATGTACATCCAGTGTAAATACAAATGTTCGATAAACAAACATCCAGTCACATTCAGCACATGAGATGCACTCGGAGTAATTGGACTCCAGTTTATGGTGGTTGTTCCTCTGCAAAGTTTATTAAACCTAGTCATTGGGTGGCCGTACCAAATGTGATCGAGACAACTGTGCGTTACAACCAACTAAACAGATAACTGACAAACGTAAAACGACTTGAATAGGGAAATACACTGAGTGAAATAATAATACAACAACACCCCTCCATGCTATAGCCAACAACTTCCAGGGAACAATGATCATATTCTTAAAGCTGGATGAAGAATGTGTTATAATGCAAAATAGAAGAATAAAATGTTTCAACAAGGCATTTAAAATCCATGATTTTTCAGCTTCTTCAACATTCACCACAGGCAAAAAAGGCTAATTTTCATGCCCCCATTGGTCCAGGGATCAAAATAGCCTTTTGTGGAACACAAATGTCTGTAAACAGAACTGTTCTGGGGCAGAAACAGAGCGCAAACAACAATACACAATCATTTGGCAAATGACAATCATTGGTGGTCAATTTTTCCACTTTAAGATTCAATAATTAATGGAATTTCTTTTAGAATTTAATGTTAAAAGTAGTGCTGTCAAACAATTAATCACATCCAAAATAAAAGTTTTTGTTTACAATATTTATATATTTTATATTATATATAAATATTAAATATACAAATAACATTTTTCTTAAATATATACATGCATGTGTGTCTATTTATATATACATAAATATACACAGTACACACACATATGTAAACAAAAACGTTTATTTGGGATGCGATTAGTCGCGATTAATTGTTCGACAGAACTAGTTAAAAGGTGAAATTAATAAACAAAGGTGCCCAATTTATGTTTCACAAATACATACTTCTGCACAGACAATATTAGCATGATATTTATTCTAACTAATTAGTCTTCCACTATTTAAGTGGCTATATATTTAGAAAGCCCAAAAGTGCTATTTCGTAAACTTGGTAAACAGCATCCAATCAGTCCAGAGTCTAACCCCATTAGACACATACTGACTCAAAATGATACTAAAAAAAAAAATGAAATTGTCATATTGCTCTAAAGAACAAAATAAAATAAGGCAGAATAAGGCAGGTGAGAAACAAGGCTTAAGACGGATAAACCAAATTAAAAAGCAACAGTGCGATTTAGCACAGCACATTCTGAAATGCATTAAAATTAGTAAACAAAGAAAAGTGCTAGGGACCAATAAGTCAAAAAAATCATGACGTACTACTCTATGACTCTCCTCTCTTAAGAAAGAAAAGCCCTGCTTTTATTCCAAAAGGAACTATTGAAGGCTGCATAGTCAGAAGTTACAAAATAAAAATGTTATGCATAAATGAGTAAAACCGTGTATTTGGAAGAAGAACTTTTGTGTAGCATGTTAATTTTGGAGTTCCCTACACACACTTTTAGAAAAATCATAACATACTACATCCATTACAGAAATTAGTCTGTGGTTCTTTTAAGTAATTACATCTTATTCTGGGGAACAATATAAGTAAACGAAAACTTTTCTCTAACCAGTGCCGACATATTCAAAAAGGCATTAAATACTTCAATAACCTCAGGGCTCAATGACGAGGAATGAGAATATATTACCAAAAGCAGCTAATTCCGGTTTAGTTTGAGCAGTCCTTTATTTGTACACATTTGTTGTATGGGTAAGACTGGTGATATTTTTGTGCTTTAAGTTAAAAAATTATTAAATGACAATTCTGTCATTATTTATGCACTCTGATGTTATTCCAAACCAGTATGAGTTTCTTAAATGAATATTCGGTATGACATTCCTCTGCAGAATACTTGAACCCCATTGACTTTCATTGAATGGACAAAAACAGTTAAAAATTCTTAAAAAAACATTTTCTGTTGCATCCCACAGAAGGAAAAAAAAAGTCATATTGGTTTGGAACAACATGAGGGGGAGTAAACGGTAACATTATTTTCATTTCTGGGTAAATTATCCCCTAAACAATTGACTTTCATTGTAAGGAAAAGAGCAGCTTGGACATCTGACTAAATATCTCCTTTTGTGTTTTACGAGTTTAAAACAACACGAGGGAGAATAAACGGCGAAATATGTATTTTTATGTGCACTACTCCTTTAAAATATGAGGTTGTTTCTAGTTAACACAAGTATCACAAATACTGAAGAGAAAATTGGCGCGCCCCAAGGAACAGTGTGGCCGGCAGTTACGAGCTGCTTTGCGAATATGGATTTCAGTTGACGGTTAAGTCTGTTCCTTTTCCCCCTAAATCACATCTAAAAGCTCTCAGCAACACTTAGTGCAGTGTTTCTTTGTGCAAGGCCAGCGGTGATGCAATTTAGTGAAAATGGCGGTAAGTTCAGAGATGGTTATATGGTCTGACTACACAAGGATGACACAAAGCCCTCCAAGAGACACAAAGGAGTACCAGCTCCTGTTCTGACACACAATGAACCCCTAACCTTATAAAACAAGACCCATCCTGTCAAACACTTGTGTAAGATTATAGTACTCTGTTTGAGAGAACATTTTATAAAATACTCCTCCTAATACTCATGTAGAATCTAGAAGACAATATGAAAAACAGTTTCTTTGCAGTTTCTCCATCGTTTTGGGTTGGAGATGGGCTGGACAACTTCTGGAAGCCATCATCTCCGTATAGGGGTTTAGGATAGTGCTATATTAAGGTTAGGGCTGTCTTATGGACTACCTTATGTCATATGTTGATCCAGATGAGACTATGTCTCTGGGTTTGTCACTGTCGTAGCTGCTGTGGAATTCAGGATCTTCATGTACTGAGTGTGAATGGCATCGAAGGCCTCGTCCCGATGAATCATGGCACCAAACACTAGAGGCTGTAGAAAAGACAAGTGACAAAATTCTTAGTGTGCTTTCACATTGGACAATGTCTGACATCAGTACTGGGTTCACCTGGTTAGCATAATAACTCAATTTGATGCCCGATTTGAAATCCATTTTAAATGTTACAATTAACATCTTTGATTATGTCTCATTTCGTATAATATAACCAGTGTTATAAATGTAGTTTCTCTTCAGTTATTTCAGTTAGTGTGCAAGCTAAACAATTAGCCTACTTGCTTCTTCTTTAGCTAAAGTGGTGAACAGCTGCTGCTAGCCCTCACTGACGGACTAGTGCTGATGACACAAATGTTCCTTGATGTGGAGCCAATAATAAAATGTGGAAAGGAACCTGGCAGGAAGAGGGGGTGGAACTGAACTCTGGTGTGAAAATGTGAAAATGGCCTTGAAACAACTTAATACCCTAATATTAAGAGCTAATTATATAATAAAAGTAAGAATTAAAAAAAAAGTGTTACATGGGGTAGCTTAATTATTATTAATTATTTTAATTAATTCATTTAATGAAACCTGTGTGCAAAGGATTGTGTAAAGGCTTTTTAATTGTTACAAAAAAAATCTGTTTCAAATAAACTCTGTATTCATCAAAGAATCCTAAAAGTAACAGTTTTCAACACTGAAAATAATACGTTTCTTGAGCAGCATATTAGAATGATTTCTGAAGGATCACGTGACACTAAAGACTGAAGTGATGATGCTGAAACTTCAGCTTTGCTATCAGAGGAAAAAAAAATACATTCTTAAACATTAAAATACAAGACTCATTGCTATCAGAGGGAAAAAAAACTTTTTTCCCTGTATTTTTGATGTGTATGTGTATGTATATATATATATATATATATATATGTATATATATATATATACACACACACACACACACACACACACACACACACACACACACAGAGATATGCAGTACCTTTAAAGTGGATGGCGCTGTAATTGAGATCCCCATCCCAGATCCAGGCAATACTGACAACACTTTGTACTGTTAACAAGAGTGGAGAAATACAGTAAGATACTAAGCATTCCATAAAAATAAGTCATTGAACATCAATAAAACATCTGGCAGACCTTCTGAATATCTGTGATGTCTTGGAGCTTGATGACTTTATTTTTCTTCGAAGATGTCGCCCGGGAGCTGGAACTCTCAAAACACAGGTAACTAAAAACAAAAAACACACACATTTATCATAAGGTACTATGCTGACCTAACAATGCCTATAGGTCTTATACCTCAAGTACAACTAAACATTTACACCTTTGTTTAGAGAAAATGTAATTCGTAAATATTGCTATTTAATGCAATGTTGCTGATTCTGAAAAACCCCCAAAACGATTAATTTGCAAAAAAGCAAAAAAAACAAAAACAAAAACAACAACTGCTATTTGAACATCTGAACATGCATACTTCTCTGTGACGTAGAGGACACCATTGCGGATGTAGTCGGTTGGCATTTTTCTGTCCCTGTTGATCAAGCAACATCGCCATCCGTTCTCACACACTGCGAATCAAATCACATATTGTTTTACAGTCAAACAACAGCAAACACATATGAAAATGTTCAAAGGATAGCATAGTTTCTCTTCCCACCTGGCAGGGGGCGCTCATTCTCTGACAAGTTGAAGACTTCATGAAAAGGCCCTCTTTTGGTGTTGTAGGCCCGCCCGCTTTCATCCTCACGGCCAATCCCGCATGACATCCCGGCAGACTGATTACCACGCGCCACCACCGGCTGGATCTGCTGTGAAGAACAAGCGAAACAATTCATTTAGGAGCAGGACGTGTAAGTACAGCCCCCAGAACTGCAAGGTTCCTGTGTACTGGTGAAGGATCAATGCTATCCTTTAATGCCTAACCAGATAAAGAACAGAATTGATCCTAGATCAGCACTTGAGGGCCCCAATAGCAGCACCCATGTGGTGGAAGCTTGTCAATCATCATTAAACCAGTGTATGTTATTGAGCCAAGCAGCAGTGGTGACCTAGCAGAGTGAATGATGGTCAGTGGCTCAGCTGCATGTGGACTCCTGAGATCAGCTGGTGCCAGATTCAGTTCTCTGGGTTGGATGCCAAACACTAGCGAGGGATGCCTGAAGGGTGCCTGAGGACCGGCGCAAAGCTCAAAGCCAGAGGTAAACAGCCACTTATCATAGGTATTACCATTCACCAACACATTACCAAGATATTAGTTTATTTATGTGTTAGAAGTTTGGGGCTGAAAAACACAGATGCCGTTTGAGTAAGATTTATGGGCATTTCTTCAACTATGGGCACTCTTAGGTCGATTTTCCTCTAAATAAACAGAAGAACTTTTTGTTATACACCATAAAATGATTTAAAATTTAAATGAATAAATAATTCAAATTGGATACACATTAAAATCTAGAAACTTTGCAATGCTATCATGATTTATTTTTGCTTTATTCTTATTTGTTTGTGAATAGATTTTATTGTTTTAAATTAAAAATATAACAGTATTTATTAATATATTAAACCGATAACAACAAAAACATTAACAAAAATAATTAAAACAAACTAAATCTTAGCATGACAATAAATAATAAAGATTAAAAATGATTGTTGTTGTTATTGTTGATGGAATACATTTAAATATTTTAAATACAATTTCAAATGAAATCCTTCATGCATTATTATTATTGATAAAAATATACAAAAAAACCTATTTGTCTTACTAATACTAATACTACTACTACTAATAATAATAATAATATAAAGAACAAAATAAAGCCATTTTATACACTGATTATGTAAAAATGTGATAAAATCTCCTGTTAATCAAGTATTTTTAATTTGTTTGTAGGAAAATTATGCTAAACATACAAGTCAAGTGGCCACAGTTAAAGAAACACCCTTATATTTGCAGAAAACTATTCTTCATCGTGCATAGAGAGAACCTCTGCAAATACAACATCTGTAAAAGAAATGCTGACTAACTCTGACACAACTTGACTAAAATGTAGCTTATTCAAAGCCAGCGCTCAAACGTGACAAAACCTGGATCCAACATCTCTTAAATGACCACACTTAAAGTAAATGTATTCATGTATCATTTGATTTCTAATATAATTCATCTGATCTCTACTTAAGCAACTGTAAAGTAGCTTAATTAAAAAAGACACCGTGGCCACACCAGAAGAGCCAAGCTTTTCAGAGTTTCCAGCCACCTACACAAGACATTTATATAATCATGTGGGGGAAAAAAAAAAATCTGAAAGTTGTATATGAATACAGAGATGATGTTTCCTTTAATTTCTCAACAAATGTTTCCATTAAAATTATGTAAAAGCTTGACTTCTCTGATGTAGTCACCGCTTTAAAATACTATTAGGCTTATTCTACCACGCTATACTATACAACAGAGAAACTCTCAGATATAAACCCTGTATGTCACACACACACACTCAGAATATCCACACTATCTGTCTGATGACATTGGATCAAAAACATCTTAAGAATGTTTCTTTACATTCCTGTTGACGTTCTGGACAAATCAGTGAGAAGATGCATTTTGAAATCAACAGTTTTTGATCCAATTGCCAACAGATGTTTTCATTGTCATATTGCATATTCCTGACAACACACACACACATATATAAACACACATATGCAGGACCAGCCATTGGTGGCAAACACAGGCACTGTTGTAAAACCAAAGGCCACACTAGATCCCTACCTTTTCAAACCCAGACAGCTGAGAGAGGAAAAATAACAGAATAAACATGTGACCATCACACAAACCAAAATCCTACCATTAATTAACTTTATGTATCCTCTGTTGCCTACAGACACCTTTATGTCTTGATCTGTCCTCTGTTTTGTTTATTTATTAATTTTTGTTAGATTATTTCTTTTAAAATCTCATTTGGCATTATATTTAACTGATTTGAGATGTGTGTTACTTGTACCAAGGTTAAAACTCTTATTCTATATAAACTCTAGTACTATATAATAATAGTAACATAATATGTTACTACATATTCTTATTGCCATCTTGGCCAAGTCACTCTTGTATAGGAGATGTTAAATGAAGGCTACTAACTACAAGAGGAAGTCAATGCTCATTTTCAGTCATAACTGACGAGTTCCTCCTCACAAAGAGACAAAGAGGAATCAGGATTAATATTTTACAAGCTTTTTGAATGGGAACAATGAGAGGGCAGATGCACACAGTTTCACTCACCCGTCTGCTCAGAGTGGCATTGTTACGCTCTTTGAGTTGTGGGTCTGTGGGTAAATTGGTCCAAACAATGTAGGGTGTGTCATACTTGTCCCTCAGTTTGGGGCAGCTTTTGAAGATGAAGTCGATGATGAAGAATTTAATGCCGGCATAGACACCTGCAAATTTTGCATATAACAACAAGTGGAAATTAGAGATTTGAGCGCCCCCTCCCAAAAAAAACCAAAAACAAAACTGAAGGTGTTGTCACGCGTCAAACTGAATTTCTTACCAATCATGAAGCCCAAGAGTTTATATGGCAGCAAACAGGAAGTGATGAAGGCCACCCACAAACCAACATACAGTTTCTGTGTGATTTCAGGCTGCACCCACATGAACAAGCTGCAATGAAAACACAATCATATATATATATATATATATATATATATATATATATATATATATATATATATATATATATATATATATATATATATATATATATATATATATATATATATATAACAATCATGTCATGAATCAGCTCAAAATTTTTTTAAAGCAGAACTGAATGACGTCTCAAGCATTACACAGTCATACCACCTGCTCCCACAACTCAATATCTCATAATATAACATACTCACTTTTTAATCTTTTCCAATACGTCTGCCATCTTTCCAAATAGATTCTGCGAATACACATCACTTGTGTGTCAACAGCTTTATGTGTGAAGCAAAGCAAAAGGTGTCTGTATTACACTATTATCATCACAGCCAGAACAAGGCTACAAATCCCTTACCTGGGCTTTCTGTGCGACATCCAACACTAACTGAAACTTCTCTGAGACTGTAAGATCTTCCTTTGGAGGTTCCTAATAAAAACAACAGAGCATTAAGGTTTTTTCCCCCCAAGAAAATTGTAACAAAATGAAGTTAATGATTCAAAACGAGGCTTATATTTACCACTGGTTCGGAGACCTCAGGCACAATGCTCCACTGTATCCTCCAACCTTAAAATACAGACCAGAACAGTTTTGGTATGTATAATTCACAAACAATAAAGCAAAAATAAATAAATAGTTTGAAGCCAATTTTTACATTAAAGTATTTAATTGTAACAGTTAAAAAAAACAAAAAAGCAATAAAAAAAATACATTTCAGTATCTCTTTTTATATTATTTGTTAACTGTATTTAATAAATCATTTTAGGTTAAATAATAATTAAAGGGATATCTAATTATAATGCCATTCAACCAGCACGTGGGTTTGTGAACTACTTCTGAATTGAACCAGTGACAGATAATGTTGGACGTACTTTGCTATGAGGTAATTCAAGGACAACCGCAGAATGGCTAAAAATAGAAACATGGGAATAACCCAGCCATGCCAGGCAGCATTCATATAGATCTGTGGAAAAGATGAGAGGGAAGAAGACATTAAAATGAAGGATGGCATGTCGAGGCCATGTTAAAACCATGTCAGCCACCACACAGAAAAAAAAGTGGTGTCACTAGTCATCAACACTTTTGTATTTTAAGATTAGCCAACTGTTATCACACTGACCTACTAAACATTAAACAGTGCAACTAGTCACGTTAACATGTTACTTTAACCTGAGGCAGGGCTTTTCTGTGTCTGGAGATGTACAGATAACAATGAGCTTGGCGACATGTTTTCATTACGGTAGTAAAACAGTGGCCTAATGCTTAGAGAGTTTGACTCCTAACCCTAAGGTTGAGGGTTTGAGTCTCGGGCCGGGAATACCACGACTGAGGTGCCCTTGAGCAAGGCACCGAACCCCCAACTGCTCCCCGGGCGACGCAGCATAAATGGCTGCCCACTGCTCCGGGTGTGTGTTCACGGTGTGTGTGTGTGCACTTTGGATGGGTTAAATGCAGAGCACCAATTATGAGTATGGGCTCACCATACTTGGCTGTATAACATGTCACTTAAAACAGACACTTTGGACCGGGTGGATACATGAACATGATAAACAGTGATGAATAGGGTTTGTGTGGGTTGTGCTCACAATAAAGGCGATGGCTGACGTGTAGACAGAGTGGCAGCTGGATAAGGCAGAAAGGTTCCTCATGAAGTTAGTTACAGGCTTAGCACCCCGTTCTGAAAACACACAGACCAGAACACACTCAGTTTCATGTCCGTGACACAGTAGAGGTGATGGGAATTAAAACAGAGGCTAATTGGGAATTAAAATGGGGCTGTAATCAGTTAAAATATCTAGTGCTATGGCTTGGAGGGGTTTTTCTGGGATGCGGAATGAAAACACTCACTGAGTCGTCTCATATTTTCAGTTAATCTGCAAAGAGGAGAAAAGAAAATTAATTATTTAATGAGATCCGTTGGGAGGGTGAAATTATAAAGCCAGAAATAGCACACATCTCAACATTACAACACTTCGCTAAAATACACAATATAAAAGTATAGAACATAAAAAATAAAGTCTGATTGAAAAATCACCCCAGCTTTAAAACTGCATCTGAGTCATTGCTATTATGCAGCACATTTTTATGGTTCCATCTGAATATATTAGACAAAATATGAAAGTCATTTTAGTTTTCTTTTCATAAACATCACAATTAACTGAATTATAAATCATTCAATTCTCAAATTTACTACTCCAATTTTTTTTTTATAAAAAGGTTCCAAACAAACTTTCTTTTCTTGGAAATGTAAAAAAAAAAAAATTCCCATCATGTTTTTCATTTTTAATGTAAAAACATAAAAAAATAGCAGAAATATTATACAAAAATTATATTATTTTATTTGACTATATTGTAAAATGAATGGAATGGGTTAATTTTTGTTTAAGTCTGGTGTACCTTTCTCATAGAAATACTTCCTTAAAATACTCATAAATTACAGAGCACTTCAGTATAGAACTGGAATGACCCATCCATGGCTTGAATGGTTCTTTGTTCAACCTCTCTTCAAAATCTGTAAATGATTAAAATCTAAACAAACCAAAGGAGGCTTTGTTTGGGCTGGTTACCTTTTAGCACTTAGTGGTTCCTCAGTCTCAACTGTATTTTCCTCGGGCTGAAAGCGGAAATCTTCGATATAAACACCAAAGCGCTCATAGAGCCATTTCCACAGCCGAGAGCTTAAGGTCACCTTCTGTTTGTCCCCTATCAGTTAAAAAAAAAGCAGAACTTCAGCTAAACAGATTCAAAACATGAGCATCTACTACCTAACATGACTATAATACTGTCAGAAATCAAACTGTGCATTACCACAAACAGTAATCAATGGAAGAATTGCACAAAAAAAAAAAAGACAGAGAGATATTTTAAGAATGGTGTCCAAAGGAAAAGGAAGCCTGGTTTGGCAATTTTTGGGGATGTTTAATTACAGGTCAAATTAAATATGAAAGCTGTACACAAAATAATAAAACTCAACAAAACATCTGAAGCATGAATGAAAGCGATTGTCAAAAGCTAGATCCTCTATCAATCAGCTGAAGTGATGGATAAATTATAATCATGCTCCTCTCCTCAAATGAACTACAGAATAAGGACACTGGTTCTCATTCACTAATAAAGTGTTCTTAACCACACAGTACAAAACTGCCACACAATTTCAGGCAGAACAGGTGCGCTTGCAATTCAATTGGTTCATCTTGTTCTAATGTTGATGAATCCGGATTATTCTAGATGAGGGACTGTGTGTCCGCAGCTAGTAATTACACGACACACATCCAAACCATCTCTATGTGAGAACACACACACACAGCAAGAGTAAAGCCAAATGTGTCATTCTCAAAACCAGATGAAACACAAATACATCTTATTTAGGTCTAGACATGCGTTCATGTTTTGGGCCACTCAATATTACTCAATTCATTCATCAAAAAAGCCTGGATTTTTATGAATATTACAATATAATGCATATTATTTTTATTACTCAGGTATAAGACTTACTGTAGGGTCACTTAGTTGTTCATTTTTTAATAATACGGTGTATATAAAAATCTATTCACCTTATGTAGCTTTCTTTTGCTAAATAGTCTATATGTATATTAGTATTCTGTTAAGAGAATAAGAGACAAATGTGTTGAAAAAACAACAACAACATGAATAATGAATAAGCCTGTAGGGGTTAAAACAACAACAACGGGCAAAAGTGAAAATGATAAAGTATTGATTTTACAGATTAAAATGTCCATATGAATGTGCAAGTGAGTCTCTTAACTATAGACCTATAAGGAGGAGGATGAACGGAACTTTACCTGTTCCATTGACAGAAGTGACTTGTGGTTTTGGAGGTGGAGGTGGTGAATCTTCTAGTCTGGACCAAGCACACATATTGCTTTACTTGCAGTATTAACAACAAATAAATACATGAGTAACTAAAACTAAATGTAGCCAAATGTAGCTGTGGGAAACTTTACTGTGGAAGAGCATCACCTCTCATACCTGGATCTGAGAATTTCATTCATTTTCTGCTCTAGATCAACTCTTTTGGATTTCTCTTTCTCCAGCTCCTGCTTCAGAGTCTCGACATTTGTCTCCTCTCTGAGCTTCCTCAACTCCTCCTCTGTGGGCAATACACAAAGAAAAACAGTTTGTTTTAATGCATGATTGAAAGACTGAAAAGATGGCTGTTGACTTCAGGAAACTCAGTGGAAGTCACACATAAATCAGCAGTGGCGTGGTTTCACTGGAAATGTTCAGCATGCTTGAGGTTATTTTTGTCACAGACATCAAATACACAAGTGAAAGAAAGATGAGTCAGCTGATTGTTGTTGCAAAATAAACCCTGCCAACATCATCAAGATCTTGTATCATCCTCTTTAGGTTTATTTTTCAGTGATGACAAAAATGTACTTTATATTGCTTATCATATGCCTAAACAAACAAACATGAAATATTGATTTTATATCTATGAAAAAAAGACTGTAGAGCACCATTATAAAATGTATCTGACATCACAATGGTGCATCTGCCCAATCAGATTCAAGTATTTCTGTAACAACAGCGCTGTAACAAAACAAGCCAAAAACAAAACAAAAAACACAAAATCAAAATCAAAATAAAATAAAAAATAAACAAACATCAAAACATAAAAAACAAAAGAAACAAAAACCAAACCAAAATAAAAATAAAAACATAAAAAACAAACAAACTAAAAATTATAAAAACAAAACATAACACCTACAACATTAACTAAAACAAAATCAAGAAACATTAAAAGAAATTCAGCAAAAACGTTTTAAAGTTTAAAGCTGCTGAAAGCATTTTTAAATAGTGTAAAAAGAATAAATCTCTGTACACAACAAATCTTAATCAGAGTGCAGCCAGAGCGCATTCGTCACTCAGAAAACAAGGAGATGGCCTCCTGCCAGTCCTGTAGCTGCAGGGCTACACAAGGCCTACACAAGAACAATGACATCACAAAGATGACACTAAATTAAGCGGTCTCACAGGAAAGGACGCTTAGCAGAACAGCCAGAAGAGGATCTGAAAGACAGCGCAGGACAGATTGTTCTTAATCTAACAAAAGGTAAAATATATTGTAACACTTCTAAAAACACCTTCACAGCATGTTTTCTGAAAACACCTTTCTGCCTCTCGACTCTCATACACAAACATAACAGTCCTGATCGAGTAGTTTTTCCACCTGCCCTCTATCGCATATAATACCTGCCTCAAGGTTGCCTGGAACACAAGCTCATCTTCATCTATAATTCAGCAGTTCCTGCGTCTCGCACAGAGGCGCTATAGTCATGATAAAGACCCCCTGCCACTAACTCAAGGGCAGGTGTGCCAAAGAGAAGACATCAGAATCCAGATGATCAGTGCAGACCCCAGGGGCTGTCGCTAAACCCGGAGCTAGCGGTCAACAAGCTGTTTCACAATATTAACACAATAGACTGAAATGAATATTTTTAGCCTAATCTAATCTCTCATATGCTGCTTCACTTGACAGCCTGTTCAGATAGTTAAGCAACTGGAAAGCATGCAAATTAATTTTTTTTCCAGTTGGATTATTAGTTTAATAATTTAAAAGACTATAATATATATCATGTGATAAGCTGTGTAATGAGAAAAAGATATGACTCTTCAGTTTATCTAAATGTAATGGAATAAGCTGAAAATAAAGACATTTATGACCATGCTTACATTTAACCTACTTTTTTTCTAGATTTTCTATGCCAATTGAGGGGGAAATTCACTAGAACAGATGTCATGATAAAATGTGTTAAACCACACACACACACACACGCACACGCACACGCACACACCTAACAACAAACAAACTCAAACAAAAACACAACAAAACAAAAAACTGAAGCAAAAAAATAAACTATTAAAATGTGTTTAACAAAACACTGCAGATGCAACAAAAAACAAACTCAAAAACAAAACACAAAACAAATTCAAACCAAAACAAACCAAACATAAATGAACCAAAAAAACAAAAAAAAACAAACAAAAACTAAAAAAAAATTCAAAACTACTGTAAACATTTTTTTTTTAACTATTGTACAAGGCTTAAAACATCACAGAAATAGATGTTATGAGAAAACACACATACATATACTTACTTTATAATATGTAAAATAATTAACCACAGAGCACTTACAGATATCCTAATCTCCTGTTACATGTTGTGCAATGTTTAGGAGCTTTACATGAATAATCCTTTTGGGAACATTTGCAAGATTTGTGGTATTGTGTGAGCTTTGTACGCTCTGGTACACGACTTCACTTTCTACAGTCAGTGAAATGTGGCAGAAATAATCATGTAAGCAGTTATTAATTCTTGCCATGCTTGAAGCACTAACATATTTTTGTTGCAAAGTACAGATCATGAGACACTGGACTCAAACAGCACTTACTGTAAACATAAGGGTAACTAACTGTAAACTAACAACCCACAAGTCAACAGGGAAATGTAATAAAACCTTAGTGCAACAAAATAGTGTTTAAACATTAAGGAGCTGCTTAGTCACACTGTACTTTGGCTACTTTTGCACTCAGGTTAGAGGTGAGGGTGTCATTTTCTGTGCCAATAGTAGCACCAAAGACAAAAAAATTATATAATTATACACATATATAACAAATGGAAAAAAAAATTGTTGATTATTTAAATAAACTCAGATTTTTTTATATGACAATGGAATTGCATAATTAACTCATAAGCAATCAGCACACTGTTCAGGCGGTAACTATAGGGAAGGAAAAAGAAATGTGAACAACATTTCTATGGCTTGATAAAGACATGTTCATTGCGTTTGCCAGATTCCTTTCTTCACTGAAGCTGTGTTCTGTCTGGCTGACACATGAAACTTGGGCCTCAGTTCACACTAACTTGGTAAACCGGAAAAGGCTTGAAAAAAAAAAAAAAAGATAACATCTAATGGCCCATCTAGATCAAAGCAATTAAGGATATGAAAGCCTTTCTGACTGACAGCATCCTTTGCATAATCAGCCTCTGCCAAAAAGACCCTGGACACAACAGTGGAAGCTACACCAAACCAAAGCTAGCTCATCATACAGTCATCTGATTAGCATTAGTGTGAGAAAATACTGCAATGAATGCCCTTCATAATTGACAATGTGTATATTTGTATTATATTCTGACTGAGGAAGGAGTCAACAGCTGTCAACACAACTCTATTGTAAAACAGAGACAGCTGCAGCTTCCAAAGCGGTCATGTCATATGATCCAAGAACAGTGACATGAAAATGAGAAGCATGAAGATATGTCTTATGATCTTATAACTGTTTGTTACTGGCCACTATACCAACATTCTCAAGATTCACTCTACTCAAGATCACTGCTTAATAGCTCCTTAGACTTAACTTTATGATCAGAACTGTTAATAAGCAAAACACTGTTTTCTTGAACACTTGATTGGCATTGAGCAGTGAAACATGGCCACTAAAATGTATTTATTTACAATTATTTTGCATCATGCACTGCTTTGAATCACCTCTACACTCTCTAGCTAACTCAAAGATAGTGATTCATCAGGTTTTGTCTTTTTCTAAATAGGGAGGCTTCAGTTGTATAACAAACTATTAATAAGTTCAGTCTGCTTTTATGGGCAGCAACAGTTTGGCAGTCCCGATCTGACCTTTTGCTGCTTTCCAGTACTGCAGTGCTTGAGGGCAATGAGCGCGCACACACACACACACATACACATACACATACACATACACATACACACATATACAAATACAAACACAGGCTCTAAAAATAGACCAAACACTCCCAACCCGGTAACACACATCTAATGTTCTGTTTAAGCCCATATAATGAAAAGGGGAATCGAATTATCATGTGGTGAACAAGATAATATCATACATCAACAATCTGGAAAAAAAAAAAAAAAAATCAAACAGACAAAGAAAAGGTGATACGTCACCAAAAAAAATGTATGCTACTGTAGATCTGTTATGTGTGTGTGTGTGTGTGTCCCGGTATTCCCTATGTTACAGTATGGGGACCAAATATCCCCACTAGCAAAGTAATACCAGTCAATTTCATCCTTGTGGGCACATTTTTTTGGTCCCCATAAGGAAAACAGCTTATAAATCATACAGAATGATCTAAAAATGCCGAAAGTTTTACGCTTTAGGGGTAGGGTTAGGGTTAGGGGATAGGAAATAAATACAGCTTGCACAGTATAAAAACCATTATGACTATGGAGAGTGCCAATAAAACATGAAAACCAGTGTGTGTGTGTGTGTGTGTGAACCCCAGTGGAGAGCTAATCTCTGCTTCTAAGAGTCTCACTAATTGAGAAGTGGTACAGGTCAGAGGATCAGCAGTAGACATGGTGGGTTTATCGCTGTAAGGTGCACGCAGCTCCAGCATTAATGAGAGTGATCTCACTGCACTGCTCAGGGAGATAAACCGACACACCGTGAGCGATCACCTATTTAGCTCGTGATATATTACAGATCTCCAGGCCTGAGAGGACAAATCGCTTTTTCCTGAAGAGCCGTTTCTTACAAATTCTGGATATGCAAGTTGAAAGTTCATTTTGAAAAATCTGAGAACGGGTTCATATAATATAATAGCTCGGATTCCAAAGCATTTCAAGATATTATAGGTGTGGTTTAAGGTAAGCAATTCCTAAAATAATACAAATTATCATTATAAAGACTATAATTTTATTAAAAGTAAATTTTAAAAAATTCACAGCCTGGCTAATGAACATTAATTAGGTAAAGCATTTCAAATGTTTATCTGAGGACCTGTGATAATAATTTAATAAGATGTAACCATGTTAAATAAGGATGCTGTGGAAATTACTCACGAAGAAAGTGCTTTTCCAGTAAGGCTATCTCCAGGTGACCTTTGACCTCATTGAGTCGGTCAGCATCACTCATCTTGTAGTCCTGGATGGGAGCAGCAGACATGGTCCCTGAACCAGCCTGGAAACAAAGAGTAAGAGAAAATATGAGAAGCTTAAGGTTCACAGCAATGACAACATTAAATAGCTGTTAAGGTTCAATTAAACATCGGAATGATCGTCTAATGGACACGAACAATACTGGATATGACCACGTTACAGTCTAATAAAAGAGAGTCCATTAGCATCTGTGGCTCCAGCCTGCCAGAGACATTACAGCATCGTCTTCACAGAGGTTCAGCATAACCAGGATTCGACAAATCACAGCTCTAGCCACCAACCGGACGCCAGTGCGGCAGCTGTAACCATAGTAACCAGCTCACGAACTCACAGAGACAGAACAGATCTCTTAGGTTAGCTTTCCTGTGCTTATCAAATTATGTGCAGCAAATGCAATTTCTTTGAAAATGTGCTTGGACGAGGCCATCCTATATAAAAGCCCGTAATAACATCATTTTGTCTGAACTTGGCTTCCAATCAGTGCTTTTCTTGTAAAATGTCAAACGAAACACTAAAGGTCAGTGCTAAACACAGGGTGGCATCAGAAACAAATGACCACAGGAAAAGATAGTGCAGCTTTACAAAGATTGCTTTTAAGACTAGGGTCTGTGAAGTCTGTGGATGTGAACGACGGAGGGCAATCTCAGCTGCAGCAACAGGAAGAGGTCATTTATTAGAAAGAAATACACTGGAGCAAATGGATGTTTAGGCTGAAACTCCGTTGGGATTTTGGCTGTCTGCCTCTTAATACAAGGCAAAGAACAGAAACTAAATGCAGGCTGGAAGAAAGTCACAGGAATACATGTTTTTTATTGCTACTATTATTAATAATATTACTCTGAGTATCTGTTCATAAAACTCAAAGGAATATTTGAATTATATTCACATTTCTATATAAACCCCAGTTATAAATAAATCAATATTAGTAATGCATTAGTGGAAGTCTATGGGAAACTATTTTATGGTAACCCACAGACTTCCACTGTAATTGCAGAACTATATATTTTATTTTTTTATTCCCATTGTAAGCAAATTGTCAACAAAAAAGCTGAAACCTCATTCACAACCAATTTCATTTCACATGATATTTCCATCAAAACAGGAGCTGCAAATGAAAATAAAAATAAAAATGGGACTTTTATTTTGATAAGTCATTCCATTTATTTGAGTAGAATAAATCAAATGTTAAATTTTGAATACCCACATTTTTCAAACATTTGCTTGTAATAACATTCCCGGGGGAAAAAAGAAATTCACAAATTTTTAAAAGGTAAGAAATAAATTAAAATAAGCCCACAAATGCAAGGTTTACTAACTGTAACAGTAAAAACAATAAAAGCTAACTACCCACATTTGAGAATTATGAACTAATTTCTGTATCCAATACAAAATAGATGGGCTGTCACGTCATCTGAAAAATGAACTAAAGAGATTCAGGCCAGGGAAGAAATTTGGAAATTAAGTAAATTATGATTTGAACTGAATGGATTTCTATGAGTCGTGTTACAAAATAGAGGTTAACAATTTTTCACAATCTTATCACATCTCTACACTTTTCTACAGAGACAAACACCACAACCACATTTTTAAAAACGAAATGCATTCAGCACTTTCTGACAGATTCTCCCTTGATATTTCCCACAGATGAAAAACCGTCACTCACAGGGTCTCGCTGCTCTTCTGTTTCTTTGATGGAGCTCCGGTGTTTTACTGGGACGTCGTCATTACATTCGCTGTCAGATGCGTTGGGGGACTCGGCAGGGTCCAAGAACTCATCTCGCTTCGGTCCTCTGAACCTTATCTTATCCAATCGCTTTAGCATGTTCAACACAGAGATCTGTGTCTTTATCTTTACATGGCGGGTGGCAACCCTGTAAGGACAAAAGCATCTTTTGAAACTGTGCAGCAATGAAGAAATAATACTTGTCTTGATATATATCATTATCATTTAGACTACTTTCTGGATTTTTTATTTCTTAATTGCACACATTGAAAAAGAAAAGTACCATTAAATTAATATTTACATACTGAACTGTAGAGGCAACAATGGGCCGTTTGAACTGGCTGTGAAAAAATTGCTACAATCTCAAAGAGATCAGCTGATGTCGGACTAGTGTGGCGCAGGACCCTGTTCTGTACAGTATGTGGGTCAGAGGCAGAGGCCCCATGATCCTCACGGTCATTTTGGCTCATAGCGAGACCCCTGTACACAGCTGATTGTGACAGTTTGATGCATGAGGAAAACCAGACATTGATTTCAAACTTCTCTGGTCTAAAAGTGATTATCTGTACAAATAAACCTACCATTTAAATTACAGCCTCTTGATTTCTTTGATTGTCGGCAAACTTACAAAATCAGCAGGGGATCAAAAAAATATTTTCCCCACTGTATGTGCTGATTGCTATGATAACTAATGAAAACAGCACATTCGGCTGTTAAACTCACAGAAAGATGCAGGTCATGAACTATTGTGCTCTTCCTCGGGCAACGTCTTAAATGTCTTTGTGCATCTAAAAAAATTCCCTGAGAATGCTGAGACTGAAGCACTAACACAGCTTTGCAACATGTGACTGGATTATATATCAAAAAAAAAAAAAAAAAACTCTCCAGGAACCAAAGGCCCATGGTGTTGTACAAAATAATGCTATTGGTGTTCCAAACTCTGCATTCCCTGCAGTTAGTTGACCTTACAGCAAACAAAGCAGGCCTGGGAACAAAGCGGCTGTATGCGTGCCTAGACACTCAAAACCTCCAGCCGAGTTTTAATTTCACTTCCAGAGCTCAGACAACATGCTGTACATGATAATGACAGGACTGAGGTTTAACGCCAGCCGTCTTGTTCTTAAGCAGCCTGAGTTTGGCATCCTGTGAATTAAAAAGGGACTTTTTTGACAATAAGCAGACGCTTCATGCAGCTCACACAAGGGAAAGGGAAATAGCTTGAGCGGTTGATATTTATCACCTGTGTCTAGATCTGTCAGACTTACAATGTTTTATCTCATTAGATTGCATTTTATGAGAAGTTATGACAGGGTGTTAAACATCAAAACTAATCATGTCCTTTCATACAAAAGTTTTGTTTGGGAAAAAGTACTATAGTAAATCAGGCCTACAGTACAATAAAAACATCCTTTCCTCTCTTATGTTCCATAGTGTAAGAAAATAACTTCTGTAAAGGAACAGTTCGCCCAAAAACGACATGATCTTAAGGGAACAGGGTTTGCATGCACACTTTTTAGAAGACTTGGAACATAGCATTCATGTCTGACGGACTATTTTATGGACTAAAAATAATGTATGTATGACTTTCTTTTGTTGAACATTAATATTTTGTGAATCGTCTCAAGTGTTTTTGTCCATGACATAGAACTCTTAGATTGATGTGTTTAGTGCTACTGCTCACGTCCATCAAATGGAGTATACGTTGGCCCTGTCCCAGATGGCACCCTAAACCCACACAAGTCCACACTTTCATTACATAGCGCCACCTTGTTAAGTAGAAATCTGCAGTGGAGTCACCTCATGTTGGGCTCGGCAGAAGAGGGCAGCTAGGTCGCATAGCGGCCACAAAGGGGGCACTCATGAGCATTCTTTTGAAAGCTAATTTTCTGTGTTTCGCTCTGTCTTGTGCGCAGCAATTTTCACACAGCTTTCAAAGTATACTCAACCACGGATAGACAAGTTTGACCCATGCGCAGTACCACCTAATGGACTCTTCTATCTCAGCAACATTCACCTTGCTCCAACTGTTGCGTGCATGGATGTCTTTGGACCATCCTGCTGAAAAAATTTACATCTACCAGACATTGCGTGAGGTATAAATGTTCCAAGTATAACTTGGGCTTACAAGTGCACAAGATGTGTGCGATTTAGGACAGGGCCATAGAAAGACTGTGTGTTCGGCTCTACGCATGCGCCAAGCGTTTGCACCAAATCTGAAGTATACTTTTGGCTTCAGACGAATTCTTGATGGAATATTCCATAAACAATGTAAAAAGGCTTTTGCTAACATTCCCAAAATGTTATTAAGGACCAGATAACTTTACATTAACTTTACCTTCACAGGAGGAAGTAACGTTGCAAGAACCTTTCTAGAATGTTAACCAAAGTTCCGTGAACGTTCCCTAACTGTGAATGTACACTATAATTAACAAGTCTGTTTTACAACAGAAAACAAAACAACATTCTATGACATGATTCTATGCTGTACTCTATTCAAAACGCCACTCTATTGTAACTCAGCACTTACTTATAAGCTACATTATTAACACCCATTACAATTACATCACAGGTAAACACCATGACTACCACAACTATGAGGCCACCGAGCGACTCCCCTTTCACTTTCTCCTTCCCCGACTCTGACAATGAGTTTAGCGGTCAGGCTGCTCGTCTGTACTCCCTTCGACATCTCCATTCCACCAGTCTCTCTAAACACCATCATCCGCCCCTATTGTCATACTTTCTGACAGCAATGCATATCCATTTTTCCTCGTGTACTACACTCTTTACAAGCGTCTAATTAGCACGTTTTATTTCCAAGCATTCTGCTCCAGGGTTTGGCATTTTCATCACCTCGCCGTGTAGTTCAAGTTGGATCTCATCAATAAAACATCGAGGGTTGACACAGTTGCACCATCAATAGATTGCCGATTAATGCCTTGACCTAAAAGCCTTTCGTCACTACGAAACCTCTTCTAGATCGATGCCGTGGAGAATGGCGGCTTTCGCGCGCGTGCAAAATATTGGAAATCGTTTCTTACCTCGTCTTGAGGCTAAAGGATGGTTGTCACATTAAGCCACAGAATATATTAAATAAACCCGTGAAATAAACATGTGTACAGAAAACGTGCTGCAGCTGTGCGACACTAAAAACAATGTGGCACCTTCGCGCTGTAAATGAGTTTGAGGATTCGAATTCGAACGCAACAATGTAACAAAAGCGTCTTCAGGCTGACACATTGTAACATGCGCCCCGCCCGCCGCGGGATTACACCCAGAAAGGCGAAGAAAGTTTTCTTACCCACCTTGCACGGAATTCGTAATTAAGTTTCATTAACAGGAAGGCATGAATGTTCGAGCTTCGCCCCGCTCCGTCACCACCTGCTACCCGCGCGATGATGAGAAACCCGGCGTAAAATACCCAAGCGGACACATTGATCTACCGATGCGATTCCCTGAGCTGTCAGATGTTATTTCCAGCGTTATTACGGATTAGGATCGCATGCAAACGGCAAACCATCATTTGAGGGTTCGTTTCAATCAGTTGTTGATATCCAGCGAGACTCACTTCACACCAGGAAATTTCGTCAATGACAGCAACCGACGCTCTTAAAGGGGCCGATAACTGACAGTCGTCTCATATCAGACAGAAACGCTCTCAAATCTTCCTTCTTCGTGAATGAAGTAAAATGCGCTCAAAATAGTCAATGTATTTTAAATATTAAACAACAATAAAGGGCCTGTTGTGTCTTAACAAGCGAGGTGGACATTAATCCCATAACTCTGTCAAATCCATGCTTAAAGTTTATGCGTCATATACGCACGCGAGGGTGTATGGTTTATCTTTAATTCTTCTGAAGTGGACTTACGCCTTCAGGTCTAGACGGCTATGTGACAGATCTGATTTGACTCGTTTTGGGGTGTTTGCACTGCAGTTAGCCTCGACCGCTGGATGCTTGTGTGTCCACTAGGTGGCGCGCAATGACAGATCATTGTTTTTACTTTTAAACAGCTGAATTGTCAGAGATGACATTCTGTCAATCACACATTATATTATCTAAATTTTTAAATGTTATATTTGACTTGTTTATTCTATACTTCATTGCAAAATACTAGCAAAACACTTTCAAATACTACAATGGGAATTACCAGTGTTCCATTGGTAAAGACATGTTTTTAACACTTCACCATAATTAAGTTTTTATCACATAAATAATCATGTAAATACTATGGTATTTGAGTCTGGTAATCATTCAGTACCATGGTAGATGGGGGAGCATGTTTAATAATTATTTTTTAAATTAATGAATTAATTTTTTTTTAATTTTGTTCACTTAAATTGACTTACTATCATTAAAAAGTTTGGGGTTGGTAAGACTTTTTATTTGATATTTTCTTTTTTTCTTTCATGTTTTTGTCACTTTGCTTACCAAGGCTGCATTTATATAGTTAAAAAATAAAAAAACAACAAAAAAATTACAACTCTATGCTATTTTAATATATTTTAAGATGCAGTTTATGCCTGTAATGCAAATCTGAATTTTCAGCTGTCATTACTCCAGTCTTCTTTGTCACATGATCCTTCAGAAATTGTTCTAATATGCTGATTTGCTGTGCAATAAATATTTTTCATTATTATCAATTAAAAAAAAAACCCATTGTTTTCTTTTCGAGGAAATGGATTTATTTTTATTTATTTTGAATTTTTAGTGATGAATAGAAAGTAAATCTCATAAATGTATTTACTGTCACATACAGTATGTGTCCTTGTTGAATAAAAGTATTAATTTTTAAAAAAAAATTTACATATCTCAAACTTTTGAACAGTAGTGTATGTTGAAGGAATTTCATTACAGCAAAATAATTAGAAATATTAGTCTTTTTTTTGTGAGAGGACAAAAGATACAAGATCATACAGATTTTTAATTAAATCTTTTAAATTCATTTATTTACAATGTTCAAATGTTTTATCAGTGTGAATAGTAAGAATATAAATACCTTATTTTACATGCTGGTATCTAATATCTACGAGCTTTGACAAGTAATGGAGGTATTTCATGGATACACATTTAATCTATCTCATATGATAATGTGTGTTCACTTAAGGACTACTGATCAATAAATGCTTCTGAACTATTACAGATTACATAGTTACTGACCTGACATCACTTTCACATAGACTGACCTTTAACATGAGTAAAAACAAAAGAACGGCTCCCTGAATGTCTCAGTCTGTACTATTTACACAAGAAGTTTGGCAGAGCTATAAAATAGTGGACAGGCACTTTAGGAATCTTTTGATTCTTTGTTGGTCATTTAGATGCAGAGCAAACAAAACACTGTTTTTCTATGTACAGCACTGGCAGAGACTTTAAGGCATGCTGAACATAAGCTGTAAAATACTGTAAGAGGTCATCACTCTAAAACACACCTGACCATTGAAGCCAATGCCAGACAGTGTTTATGATGGTCATCTTCATACTAATAATACGGGGGAAAGAAAATTCAGACATTTGGGGCAAAAAATAAAACAATGAATTAAGCTACATCTGCTTAAAAATGCACAGTATATATATATATAAAAAAACACAATATAAACATTCAAAACAGTGCTGTAAAAAATACCACATTAAACATAAATATTCAATATCGACATCACAATGAAATCCTAATTTACAATTTTACAAATAACCCTATTACACATCTAAAATACAAAATGTCACTATAAACATTACTTACACACCATAAGTCAACTGTTTATGAGTGATGAATTCTGGAATGAACTGTACAAATGGTAAATAATATCAAAGTCTTTTGCTGTAACTCCAGATCAGCTTTATCCATTTCAATGTCAGAAAACTTTTCTGCTCAACTTGGACAATGTAGCACTTTGGAATGCTGGGATAGCTAGCGCCCGGCTTCCTTTTGCATTAAATGAACCTTTTTAAATACTAAAAACAACTTCAGAGCAGGACAATGTTGTGCTTTAATACTAGTGGGGACGCAGAAACTGGTTCAAACCCGCTTCAGTTCATTCAGCGTCCTTCAAGTTGAAGACTCAGATTGATGTTTCATTGCTGCCACTAACAAGAGAAAGAAAGAGAGGGGTTACAATCAGAATGTGACTAAATAAATCCTAATGATCAGCATTTGACCTCCCACTCACTCCGAATCAAAGTCTTCGTCCGGCAGGGTGAGGGGGCTCGTGCCCAGCTCTACGGTCATCCCGTTCAGTGCAGACTGAGGAGGTAATGGAGGTGGTTTGATGATGATGCTGGTGGCCTCAGTTCCTGAGCGAACCCCCTCGTTTGACCCCAGCGATGGAGTCTTTCGGGGGATCTGGGCTGGGTTATAGTCACTGAGCTTCTCCCTCAAGCGGTTCTTCATCTTCTTGTCCGTCAGTGGGGGTGGATATGTGATCTTGTTCTTTAAAATGCCTAATAAAAGTGAATATATAATATTTTAATAGAATATATATATATATATATATATATATATATATATATATATATATATATCTATATATATATATATATATATATACACACACACACACACACACACAATTATTTTATTTAAAATATATAATATATTGTAATTAAATATATATTTTCATGAATAGGCACAAATTAATTTGATTTTTTATTATTGTTTTTTCTTTTATTATAATTGTATTATTTTATTTATTATTATTAAATATTATTTTAATATCAGTGATCTTGTTCTTTTAAATGCCTAATGAAAGTACTAATATAATACAATATAATATAATACAGAATATTTTAATAGAACTTATAATAAAAATAATTTTATTTTAATTTTTTTTTCTAGTTTTTTTTTTGTTTTAGTTTTTAATTTTTTTTTATAAACAAATAATAGTCTAATTAATTATTTTACGGTACTCTATTCTCTATTAAATTATTAAATATTATTTTAATATGGGTCATCTTGATCTTTCAAAAGCCTAATAAAGGTACTAATATAATATAATTCAGAATATATATATATATGTGTGTGTGTGTGTGTGTGCGTGGATAAATATTATGTAATATATTATTATATATTATTATACTATTATTAATTACTAACATATATTCAGTAAAATACATGTATTATGCATGCAGGAAGAAAAAGGATTTTTCAAGTACTAAAATGGTTTCCTCCACTTGTTTCATAATTGTTTTTCCCTCTAGTTTTTCTAGTTTTAGTTTTGAAGTAGTAATTTTGATTTAGTTTGTAGTTGTGGCTCACCTCTTCTGGGTAACTGGTTGCTGTTTGGCTGACTGGGTGAACTCTCACTTTGAGACACATCTCCATTGTGATTTAATTTAATCCCCTGATGGAGCTCCACATTCACTTTTGTTTCCACCCGCAGTTTCTCTGGACCACCCGGCTCCTCACTTTCACTGGCTGTGGGCGGCTCCTGCAGCCAGTACGGCTTCCTTTGACCGGACACAGCATCAGCTGCAGAACAACATTAGTAAGGTTATCAAAAAATCCAAGTTCAAATATAAATAAAATGAATAAAACACATAAAAGAGCAGGTCAAAGTTCACCTTTAGGAGTGCTATGGACGGGCGTTCTCTCGTTATTCCATTTGGTCCTGGAGTGTCTGGCCTCGTCCTCACTGTCCGAGGAGTGGGAGGAAGCACAGGAGCTGCTGTGTTCATCCACTGAGAGCTCACTGTCCGAATCAGAGTCTGAAAATAACAGAAAATTATTATTCAGAAGTTATGACACCAGCTGAGCCTTTAATGGTCTTAAAAATAGTTGCATAATGCTCCTAGAAGTCCTCACCTTCTGCCTTTTTACTCTTGTGGAAGAAGAGCGACGAGTCTCCTTCATCATGCCCCACATTTCCACCATTAGAAGATATGCTGCGTTTCTTCTCCCTGAGTGAAAACAACATCAAATCTATACATTATTACATAATTATTATTACATCAAGTGGAGTCACACTAATGTTATTCAGTGACAGTAAGCTGCATGTGAAATGTTCACAAATGCAGCTGCTGATATAGCAATATTACATATATGACAACCAGAATTTCTTCTTTGATTAGCTAAAAACATTTTCTCTGTAAATGTCATATGCTTTACTGCTACGCTTTGCAGTTAGAAGTGTGTCTGAGAGATCAAACATGTGAATCAATACACACTGGATCCAATATAAGATCCATGTTACAGATGACTCTGTGCTGTGAATCACAATACTGTAAAGACAGTGATTGGTGGTTATGGTAAAAAATATAAGTCATAAATATGGCTTAAGTGCATGAACTTAGTTTCAAGTAAAGATACTCAGTGGAGTGACCTAAAAACCGAATGCCCCTTTGAGACGTTTATGCACAATATAACAGGTCATAATTGGTGCAAATAGGTTAGTGAAACAGCTGCCAGCACAGCTGCAGGCAAATACTGCATGAGTTCATAATTCCAGATATATTTAGACCATTAATATATGAGAGAAAAACCAAGGTCTGGGGAAGTTCAAATGTGCACGATTCTCATTTTAAGAGGTTAAGGAGGAGGTATGGAGATATTTACATTAGCATTTCAAATGAAACAGTTTTTTTTATTACACAGATGTTTCAGAAATACTTGAGTCTGATTGGTCAGTTGTAGTATTCAGTATAATCCTGGTGCATTACCTGAGTGTAGAAACAAGGTAGCTGCTGCCGTGACTCTTGCCTGATCTAATAGAGCTCTCTAGAGAAACACTGTACTCTCCAATGGTGGTCCGGTACAGACCTCCATCCTCCGTGTAGACATCACCATTCAGAGAACGCTGGGATGACAGATGAAGAGACTCACTGTTAGTGATTAGTTAGTAAATACATTGGGCCTATACATGAATTTTTCATTTTTAATTAATTAATTTATTTTGTAAACTGAAAATGTGTCAGACTCACTGTGAGTAAGGTAGCCCGTGTTGTACTGGGATCTTCAACTGGTACTTTCTTCCCTGTAAACACACTTTTAAGGTTCCTCCTCACGTCTTTGTTGAGAATACAGTGGAAAAAGAAGATGCAAATGCCCTGAAATTAAAATATAATAATAATTAAATACATACAAATACATACATAAACATTTGTCATAATACACAAGCAAAACTGTTTGTTAAAGCGAGCATGTTTATATTTTTATTAATATCTTTACGTAATCTTTTTTTATTATTATTTTAACTTTCATTTCACAGATCTTTACTTCACTAGGCCTATTCTCTTTCTGTTTTGTTTGCTTATTAGCAACAACAACAATAATAATAATTATTATTTTTATTACTATATGCTGACAATTGTATTGATACTTGACTGGATTGTATTTAATTTTACATGTTTATATTTTTGTTATTTGTTTTTACGATTATTATTATTATTTTATTTTTAATGAAAACAACACAGAAAATAAACAGAAAATAAAAAGATAAAACGGAAGATAAAATAAGATGGGGTAAAAATACTAAGAAAAATATTAAATTAAATGCAATCATGTTCAAATCAACAATGCTTTACTTACACAATTGCAAATTGCGTACATTGTCAACACATGCATGTGTGCTATTGTTGCTAATAAAATAAACAATATAGAAAGAAAATAGTGACGTAAATAAAGAGATATGTTAAATGAAAGGTAAAATAACAAGTAAAAATTATATAAATAATGTATTTACTTACATTTTAAATATATGGAGTTTTAGAAATATAGGCAAGACATCTCAAATTTCTGTTCTGACAAACAGTGAACATTATTTACAAAGCACATGACCATACTGCATGTACCTGCAAGCAGCTGAGGATGGCAAAGAGGTAGTGGAAGGACAACACGTCACTGTTGACTGCCATTAGACCCAGCAGCCAGGTGGCACTGATGAGCAACAGGAGGAGGAATGCCACTCGAAGAGCAGAGCTGCACAAGAACAAATGAGAATTATGAAAAAGATTAGCTTTTACCTGCTTTTACCAGTTTGACCTTTAAGCTTTCTCGCTGAACTTACATTGCTCCTGACTTTTCTGTTCTCTGGCGCCGTCCACACGAGGCTTTGGCTGCGAGCACTATTAGGACTGTATTTATCTGTTAAACAAAGAGGTTTATTTTGCATTATTTACTCAAAACCAAATACATCAGTTGGGAGGTGGAAAGGAAAGCGGTGCTTCCACCATGTTAAATAAGATTAGAATACACAAACTGACCAGCACTACTATAGCGATTGGTCCTGTGATGCTCCAGATAAGAGTGTCATAAACAGAGAGCCAGCAGAAGTCAGCGTTTCCATAACCCTGAGGATCCAAACCCACAGCCAGACCTGAGAAGAGACAATCAATCAGCAACAATGCACGATTAAGATTTATAGGGGGTTTGGGTGGTTTTTAATTGTGTGTGTGTGTATATGTGTGTGTATATGTATACATATATAGAGAGAGAAATGCTAAAATATATTTTCACTGATGAGTATGCTAGTATATTTTCAAACAAGCTAATTTTTCAGTGAATTTTGATTAAATATTTTGAAAAAGAAAAAAAAACGTCATAAATTCAGTCAGTAATTTACTGTACTTTACCATTCAAAAGTTGGAGTTGCTAGGATGTTTTTATGTTTTAGAAAGAAGTCTCTTATGTTCACCAAGGCTACATGTAGTCACTAAAACAGCAATTTAATTACAATTTAATATAACTGTATAAATGTGAAATTGAGTATAACTGTTTTCTATTAATATATTCTAATATGTAATTTATTTCTGTGATGCAAAGCTGAATTTTCAGCATCATTACTCCAGGCTTCAATGTCACATGATGATTTTCTGCACATTTCTGTGAAAATGATTAATTTTTTCAGGATCCTTTGATCAACGCGAAGTTCAAAACTTCAGCATTTTAAATAAAAATCTTTCATAAC
The DNA here is from genome assembly GCF_018340385.1 of Cyprinus carpio. Lineage (NCBI taxonomy): Eukaryota > Metazoa > Chordata > Actinopteri > Cypriniformes > Cyprinidae > Cyprinus > Cyprinus carpio. The sequence goes on along the minus strand of NC_056621.1, from coordinate 13,353,029 downwards.
ATTATAAAAGTCTTTACTGTCACTTTTGAGTAATTTAATGCACCTCTGCTGTATAAAAAGTATTAATTTCTTAAATTAAATCTTACCGACCCCAAACTTTTAATTGGTAGTGTATAACACACAGTATATCTACATATTAGTGCTGTCAAATTGATTAATCATGATTAATCGCATCCAAAATAACAATTTGTGTTTACATAATATTTGTGTACTGTGTATATTATATGCATATATAAATACACACACATGCACAATATAATTAAGAAATATTTACATATATACATAAATATAAATTACAAATGAAGAGTTTATTTGTAAAAACAGATAACAGATAACGTTTTATTTTTAATCATGTTTTTATTATGTTATTATGTTTTTATTGTTTTATTGAGTTAGTTAGCTGTATATTTTAGTTATTTTTTAACCTAATCAAAATAACCCAACTGCAGTTTGACTGAGATTAATTGGAATGCACAATGAAAAAACCGTGACTTTTGCAAATTGCTAAAAACTGAGTTATCTGTTTTTGCAAATGAACTCTTCATATATTTCTTCAATATATACATGTATGTGTTTGTATTTATATATGCATATAAACACAAACGCACACATATATTATGTAAACAAACTTTTATTTTGGACTATTAATTGTGATTAATCTGTCTGACAGGACTACAACATATAATGTAAACCAAACAAGTTAACTATATATTTTACAAATAACAGCTTAAAAATATAGCCAGGTAACTGTGTCCTCTAGATCAAACGATGACCTGAGTTAGTGAGCGACTGAGTATTTTACAGTACCAGTGATAACAGCAGGAATTCCCCAGCCGATGGCGTAGTAGAAGCACATGTGGCCCTGGTTGATGTTACGCATCTCGGTCAGCATGCGATAGATGTGCAGCCCCTCCACAAACATCCAGGCAAATGCACACATGTACGAATAATGTAGCAGAATGGCCACAACAGTACATACAAACTACAAATCAGATTAGAAACAGTAAGGTTTAGTATCATATAGAATCGTCTAAGATAGATGAAATAAAACAATGTGGTTGTTATCATAATCTAAAAACTCTTCAGACTGCTCACCGGACTGTCAGTCTGATTGATGCCAGTGAGGAAGATGAGCTCAGAGAGAAAGATGGCGGCCACCAGGTTCTTGTGGATGCTGTGAAGGTTGGAGCGCAGCTTGCGAAGAATGGCCAGCAGGAGGAAGGTGATGAGGAGGGCCACCAGAGAGGCAGACACTGTCGTATAGGTCACCACTTTCAGAGGAAGTACATCACCATGCTATGGACAAGATGACAGAGTTTAAAATCTAGTTAGCTGGCTGTATACTATAGCAAAAAACACATATTATCCAAAATAGCTGGCTGTGCCTTACCTCTCGTTTGGAGATGTCCATGAGGACAGCAAAGCTGGTCATGTGGTTGCACTGGCAGCTGATATGAGTCGAGTTTCTGAAGACCAGCTCACAGCCTTTAGAAGACCAGGCGCCTCCACCAGAAACCCTATAAACAAGAGCAGGAACGGCACAAATACAATATATATATATAATAAATGATTACCTGATAATAACAGCACAAGCAGAGACTGGTTTATTCTTGCCAATCAGACTCACGGGATGGAGTGGTTCCAGTAGACGCACACAGGTTTGGTCCTCTCGTGGGTCTCCAGGAGCCTGAAGTTCAGGGTGATGGGTCTTTGGAGTGGGGTGGGGAGAGGCTCTCCGTCCCTGTGGACCACCACGCTCACTACAGGAGTGTTGATGACAGGACGAGTGGGCAGTCTGGGAATGTGTAGTGCACCAGATATGAAAAAAGCACCAGAATGAAAAAAGACATTGTCATATCGGTACCATATTGGTTATCTGCCTGTATTAGAGATATTTTTTAGTTATCTGTATTGGCTGATATTTACAGAAGAATGGGAAAAAAACATGCTTTGGTAAATCATAATTATGACACAAAAATCTATATTGTTAGATGCTAAGTCATGATTACGAGATAAAATTTTAACATTATAACATAAAAAGTCATAATATAACAAAATATTGTATTGACTTTAGTATTGACATTTTGACTTTTTATGCCATAATTGTGCCTTAATTTATCATTTCGAAATTTTATCTCATAATTTCAACTTATCTCATGTTTATGACTTAGTATGTCATAATTTTGACTTTTTATCTCATAATTATGACTTGGTATCTCATAATTTTTCCTCAATAAATTCATCCTAATTTTAACTTTTTATCTCATAATTTTTATCTCATAATCATGTCATTGTCAGTTTTGACTTTCTGTCACATAATTATGACTATGCCATACTTATGACTTCTTATCTCATAATTTTGACTTCTATATCTAATTCTTATCTAATTATGTCATAATTATGATTTACCAAAGCATGTTTCTTTCTTATGTGGTGAAAATGGGCTTCCAAAGTTATTAGATACTTAATTGTTCATGCTCACTTGCTCTATTCTAACATTTAGATTACCTTTGCTGTCATCCAACACTCACTTAAAGTTAATCTTTAAAACATTTTTAGCAAATCTCAAAATAAATATAAATTGTACTTTATAATGTCATTGTTTCACTTTTAGAATTTAAATTTATTGATTTTAGTATTTAGTGGTTTAATCTTAATCTATTTAGACAAAATGGTATAGAATTTTAATATCGACTATTTACCAGAATGAAAATAATTACTGTATCAGCTTGCCATATTGACCAGAATTTTAATATCGGTGCATCCCTAGTCATTTAATATTACTCATATTACTTGATATTGTTTTTTTAATAGTTTTGCATCTCATGAATCAGGAAATCTGTTGTTTGTACTGTATGTACTGTAAAATCCCAGGCTGAAGTGCTACCTAAGACTGCGGCGGTCCTGATCATAACTCTCTGGAAGCAGTCCACCCAGAGACCTGTAGATCATCACCATCACAACAGCAGGTGGATCGGGTTGTTCTGCATGGCGTCTTTTCTTAATGGATGGTGTTAAATCAACAGTATCTGATCCGTCCACACTGATGAAAGACTCAGTTGGCTCAATCTGGGCTGGAGGCTCTGTGGTAAAAGCATCTATAGTGTATAAGACATAATAAAGGTTAGAATAAAATTGTAGCATTGCACATTTCCATGAATATTACTGGTAACATAAAGAAACAAGTTTCAAAGTGACAACCTGTGCTCTTTTTCGGCAGGTTTGGGAACAGGACAGATGACTCCAGCTCTTCTGAGTACACCTCATTAACTTCCTGAAATCGAGGAATCTTGTCTTGGTTTGCAGTGGAGCCCAGAAAATCTAATGCAACAACTAGTTGTAAAGAAAAATGATTGTTTTTTTTATATCAAACACTCAAAATTGAACAGAGCAGATGCTACAGGATGGAGAACCCAATACTAACTCATGTTGTCAGTGACGATGGTGAAAGGTCTCAGGTAGGTCTTCCTCATGTTCTGTACCAGAGTGTTGGCGTACTCCTCAAAGTGGTGCAGCAGATGTGCCGTCCCGCCATCAGAGCGCTGTATCTTCTCCCAGTGCTCCTTGTTGACAGGGTCAAAGATGGCACTTCCAGCTTTAATGATGTTCTACCACAACAAAGAAGAGCAATGTTTATTAATATTGGACTATAACCATCCACTGTGGTTTCAAAATAAAATCAATGTAAATTAATGAATTTATAAAATAATTAATAAAATATGAAAAATTAATACATTATTTACATTTTTTTTTAAAACATTTGTATAATTTTTTTTTAATATTGTAAAATTAATACAATAAATCTAATAGACATATGATTACGTCTGAGAGTAAAACAAGTTATTTAAATTGCATACATACACTTGATATATTTAATCTTATGGTTTACATGATTTCAAACTGGTTAAAGCTGGTCAGTTACGGTCACTAGTTGAACCATCTTGGTTAAGAGAGCTAGTGCTGGCAGGTCATCTCGGATCCATCAGATTAAACTTGAATGTGAAGATACTAAAATCCTGTTTGATTCTGGAAGCGTGTGTGAAGGCTTTCAGGTCTATACCTTGTTGAAATCAGCATCATGAGTGGCGGTGAGCTCAAAGCCCTGCTGCAGACTCTCATGCTCTAAAACACTGGCCAGCAGATGGTAGGCAGTCCTCACGTCATTCCCAAAGAGGCGAGCCGTGTGGTCGGTGGCAGAGTGCAGCAGGCCCGCAAGGCTTTTTGATCTTTCTCCATCCATTCGAGAAGCATTAGCATGAAGATCCTCACTCTAAGTCACACATGAAGAAGGAAACATTGGTCACTTCTAGGATTGTGAAAGATGGAGTAGAATATTTAATAGTGTAAAGTGGACAATTTCATCCATGACTATAATTCCAACTTGGATCAACCAGCAAAAGAGTGACAAACCTCTTTCTTTAGCTTTGAAAAGCTGAGGGAAGTGCAGTTGAAGAGCTCAGGTGGAAGCCAACCTTTATCATCGCTGCAATGACGGATAGCTGTGCCTGTCAAACGACAAATGAGGATATTTATTGATAAATTATTCAACAATTATGTAATAAAAGATGAAAACTCCTACATACACTACCATTTAAAAAATTGGACACATCTACTTTGTTATTGTTAGTCATTTTAATTTTTTAATTAAAGTAAAATAAAAAATAGAAAAATAACGTAGTTTTAAAAATAAAATGAATGTAGTTTATTTGTGTGTGTGTGTGTGTGTGTGTATATATATATATAAGTGCTGTCAAACAATTAATCGTGATTAATAGCCTCCAAAATAACTCAATATATGTGTGTGTACTGTGTATATTTATTATGTATATATAAAGACACACATAGAGTATATATGCATGTGTTGTATTTATATATACATAATATATATACACAGTACACACACATATATTATGTAAACAAAATCTTTTATTTTAGATGCGATTAATTGCGATTATAATATATATATATATATATATATATATATTATAATCGATTATAATAATATATATATATATATATATATATACTATATATATATAACAATATCTTATATTATATGCGATTATAATATATATAATCGAATATATATATATATCTATATATATATATATATATATATATATATATATATAGTATATATAGTTTTTGGGTGAAATTCTCAATAGAGGTACAGTTATATATTAAAAATTATATGAATATAACTATATTTAAAATTATATAAATACAATTGTCTACAAAGGTTAAAATTTTCTTATTAATAAGGGCAGATTATATATACTAAATTATATAAATATAACTTTATATTTATAATTATAAACTGTAAACAAAAAATTAAATTAAAACAAATTTTTAAGATTTTTTTTTTGCAAGTAACTTCAAAATTTACGTCTACTTCAAAATTTCATGTTTAATTCAACTTGTTCCTTGCCAGTTTTTTTTATAATTATTTGTGAAATTTACCAGAAATTTTTATTAGAAAATAAATTTTTCAAATTCACTCAAGTATGTCCAACTTTTGATTGTTTTTGTAAATTCTTGATTTGATTAAAGAGAGTACCACTGGATCCTTTGGGGCAGTTTGTGGCTGCAGGGCCACCAAACATGGTGCGGGGCCACCAGATACCATCTTCAAAGGCTTTGGGACAACCATCATAAACCACTAGATAACAAAAAAATTGAGTGAGAGTGAGGGAGAAGAAAAATGCAAAACAGATGCCATTAAGTGCCTCTAACAAGGTTTGTTGCTATGTCTTAATGATAAGACCTTTTTAGGAACCCCAAATGTCCATTATTTCTAAACCTCACAGTCAGTACAGACACTCAATGCTGACATAAAAGCAGTCTGCTCATGACTGGAGTGTATTACACTTACATTTCATCATACTGCACTTGCAAATATTTTTGGTCTTATTTTTTCAGTTGTCCAAGATATTTTCAAGCATTCTGTGAGCAGTTTTGAAATGAAGTTAACAACAGTTAACTAATATCCTGGCCAGCTGACAGCACACATACCCACACATCCCCCGACTGTCACCTCTGCGAAGGGGTTGTCACAACGGTTGCACTGACGACCTACCACACCCATCTTACAGGGGCACTGGCCCGTTACAGGGTCACATGTCCGGGAATGCGCTCCAAGGGGAAAACAATCACATGGGTAACAAGTGTCTGCACCTAGAGGCCGAAAGTAATTGTCCTGAAAAAGGGAGGATGAGAAAATAAAGGAATTTTGTGAGCATGAACCTGAAATTAATATTTTTCTATTGCAATTGCAAGTTTTTATATCACCACTCCTACTTTTTTATATAATTGTGAGACATATATTAAATCTTATAATTCTTAGTTTACATCTTGCAATTCTGACTGTTTTTTTCCCAACTCAGAATAAAAAATTAAAAAGTTAATTGCAACCTTTTTTATCTCACAATTCAGATTTTCTTCTCAGAATTTATAATTAACATGTCGCAATTCTGAGAACTGTAGACTAAATTGTGAGATATAAACTCAGAACAGAGAGAAAAAATTGAATTGTGAGATCAAAAAAAAAATATATATATATTATTATTATGTGTAATATATATTATTATGTGGTGGAAACAGTTTTTTTAATTAATATTTTATTCAGCAAGAATGCACTCAATTTGATGCATTTAATTTGTTTAAAAGCAACAGTCAAATATTTGTTACAAAATATTTGCATTTCAAATAAATGCTTTTGAACTTTCTATTCATCAAAGAATCCTGAAAAAAAATGTATTACGGTTTTCACAAAAAACGGTTTTCAACACTATTAATAATAAGAAATAATTCTTAAGCAACAAATCAGCATATTAGAATGATTTCTAAAGGATCACGTGACACTGGAGCAATGATGCTGAAATTTTTTTTAAACAGTAGTGCGCTTAATGGAATAAAAGCTACTTGGTCCAATTTATGTGAAGTGTGACTGTTGGACAATAACTTGAAGTCTAGAAGTCCGGTTTCTTTCGAGAATCTGGAGCATGTGATCACTTGCAGCTTACCTTGCAGCTACACTCTCCTGTGGTTTTATTACAGTCCCTTTTGAAGCCTTTGCTGACATCACAGTTACAGGGCCCACAGGTCGGGTATCCCCACCAGCCATGAGCACAAGGTTGGTCCCCTCTGTGTGTGCGCACAGACGTCAAAGTAAGAGTGAAAAAGACATAGAAAAATACAACAGCACAATAGTGCCTAGCAAAAGACATTGTTTAAATTTCAAACTTCACAGAATGAGACTCAAAACAGCTTCTATTGGGGACTGAGACAGATTGGAAGTTTGAAAAGGGGGGCATTTGCTTTGAAATTGGACACGAAATTCTGCTGTAAAATCAAAGCAGTCGATTCTGACTGCGAGGCAAACACGAAATTGCTTGTGTGAAAGCAATACATCATTCTAAGCTTTGTGATCATTTAAAAGAGAATCTTTTTATGGTAAAAGAAAGGAACAGAAACTAAATCATTTCAAAAATAGACGTTTTTTGAAAAGTTATTTTAGTCTCGTTTTTCCACTCATGGAAATTCTTCTATCTGTGTTTTTTCCTCATTTTTGGAATAGTTTTTTTTTTTATTTTTTTTTTTTATTGTCATTATTATTTTATTTATGTAAAATGACAATAAAAAATCTGTTAAAAAATATTTTTTACGTTTAAAAGAAAATTCACTTTTAAAACTTTTATTCTGTTTTTTTTTTTTTTTTTTTTTTTTTTTTTTACTTTAGTTTATCTTTAATGGATGAAATACTGGATAATTCCAGCTGTCTGAGAATTATTTTACTTGTTTCATTATAAATAGAAGCCTTACAGTGTGGGCATCAAAGACATGTGGAATTACCAGAATTAAAGGATCATCACAACAATACCATCACAAACACCGCCAGCGTCTGCTATCACAGTTAATGCCACTTACAAAACCTTGGCAGTTCATGAAACAGACCATCAGACAATACAGCTGTTGTCAGTCAGCGTGTTTCAGCAAGTACCAAGATTTAACTAAAAGTCCAGTGATTTTCTTAATCCTAACCAAATCTAAACATTAAAGGGATAGTTCAACCAAAAATGAATGTTGTGAAATTATTTCCAAACCTCTAAGACTGTGTTTTTTGTATATGCAATGAAAGTCAATGGGGTCCAGTGTTGTTTTAAATCCCATTGACTTTAACTGTATGCACAAAAACATTTGAAACATTCTTAAAAATATCTTTTGTGTTCCAAAGAAGAAAAACTTTTTTTTTTTCACTCAAGGGAATGCAAAATGGTACATTTTACTACCAGCACATCTTTGTTCAATGAGCTGCAAGATTTGAGGCAGCATTCATGTATGAAAAACTATTTGAATTTATATCCCTAAACCTTAATGTGAGCCATATGAATGAATGAATCAAAGATACAGAGAGATACTCACTTGTGCTCACAGTATTGGCCGTAGTAATTGTGTCCACACTCACAGCTGTAGCCACGTTTGGTGCTGGGTTTACGAACACAGGAGGAAGTGTATTCACAAGGGTTCAAGAGACACGCATCCACACAGTCCCTGCCGAAATAACCTGGAGAACAGGAAAAGAGAGAAAAAGAGTGTGTGTCAGATTTAGAAAAATACACACTAATATCTAAAATCATATATGTAGGGCTCTAAATGTCTAATTATTAATGTTATAAATAAATCCTTTTTATTTTTTATGTATTCATTTATTTATTTTTTATTTTACTGAGTGAAAAGTAGAAATTAAAAATGGAAATAAAGAAAGAAAAGAAAATTTTCTTTTTTTATTAGGAAAATGAACTTGAAATTAATGTATAATATATGCAAAAAATATTGTTTTAAAGAATTTTTGAAAGAAATTAATATATTTATTCAGCAATGATGCATTAAATTGATCAAAAGTGACAGTAAAGGCATTTATAATGTTACAAAAAAAATTCTGTTTCTGTTCTGATTTGTTATTCATCTTAGAATCGCAATTCTTAAAAAAAAAGGCTGTTTTCAACACATGGTAATAATAATGTTTCATGAGCAGCAAATAAGCATATTAGAATGATTTCTGAAGGATCATGTGACACTGAAGACTGGATAAAGTGAAAAGTGAGACTATTGTTTTTTATTGCAAAATTTAATTTTATTGAGTAAAAAATGTGAAATTATAAGTGTACTTTTGCTTTAAAGTACATGTCATTTCAATTTAAAAGTGGTCTTAAGCTTTTGCATCCCACTATATAAATACTCTTAAAGTTTTTGTTCTGTAGCACTATTGGTGTTACCTGGCTCGCAGATACATGTGTGGGATGCCCAGTTGTCTGCGCAGCGGCTGTGAGATGGACACAGGTTGGACTGACACACATCGGGTACGTTACATCCGTCTTTCACACGGATTTGCGTCGCATGCCGTATGTTGATGTTGGCAGTGTTGGTGGAGGTCTCACCCATTCGCACACCCTGTGAGATGACCACATGACGTACCCATGTGAATAAGACAATACACACCTTTAAACAATGTAAATGTGTGTTTATGTGAGTATACCTGCATGCAGCCAGTAAATCCAGCCTGCACAGTGCCGTCTTTCTTAAGCAGTCCACCGATAAACAAGTTCCTCAGTTTAAGCCCAGGCAGCTCATTACCGATCTCCACTGTCCTCTAAATAACAAAACAATATAATAAATCAAAACAATATCATAAATATGAGTGTGAAATAAAAAAGTGTGAAAATATCACAGAATTGTGTGTATTTAGAGTATATAAAAAAGCTTCAGTAGCTATAATAAGTCTATAGTAAATTGTAAGTAAATTTGTATCTTGCTTTTTCATTTTAATTTTTGTTAAAGTTTTTGTTATTTTGTTGTGTGATTTTGTCATTATTGTTTCAGTTTTAGTTAATTTAGAAATGTTATATACTGTATATAAATACTGAAGTCATATACCTGAAACATGCCATAGTCCAAAGACACGAGAGCCATATATTTGATGTCTTTGCCATCTTTTCCACTCTTGAGCTCTACGAGCACATGGTGCCATTCACCGTTATCCACGCATACCTGAGGAAAATCTAAGAGCGCCACTCGTCGGACCCCCAGAAACACCTGGAACCGAAGGTGTCTGTTGTTCACCTGGAAATACAAAATAAGAGGCTGAGAAAACTAATACAAGTCTCATTTATCTGTTTCATTAAAGCAGGCCTATCATAGAAAACAGATTACTGAAACAAGACTCACCATAAGACTAATCTTGGAAAAATCTCCAGCACTGGCCTGCAGTAGAACGCCTGTGCTTTTTCGGGTGCGAAACATAAGACCCATGTACCAGGGAATGGCAATAGTGATGTCAGTCTCGCTCCATGACACCAATGCGTGGCCATCGAAATGCAGGGGAGCAGGCATAACTGCAGAAAGACGAGCATCAGACAATTTAGATGACATCCAGACTTTAGTCTCTTAAATTAAATAAATGCCACTTGATGCTTTGGCATCCCCTACTGTCCTGAGGCACAAATAATCACTATTATTCACACACAGAGGAATGTTTCCCAGTCAACCAGGAGATTTCTTAATCAGGAATGTGAAATGTTCTTCCACAGCACTGTCTTTAGGGCAAATATTTTACGTACTCTACATATACGAGGGCTGAACTTATGGAAATAACAGTAGTATATCTTAGACCCAGCTCTGGGAGTGTGACAGTGATAGCGGTGAAATTCATAGTTGGGCCTAGGCGTGGGCAATATGACCAAAATCTTTTTTCACCATATGAGTGATTTTATTTCATGGTATCGATATATATCACAATGTAGTTATTTTTGCTTTAAATATTGTCTTCATGATCAAAATTTTTGATATCATAGAAATGTCATAATTCTTGTCACATCTTGAGTCGATATCACAAAAAAAAAAAAAAAACAATACTAGCCAAAATTTAAAACTGAGGACAAGTAAACAGTCAGCGATTAAACAAGAATAAGAAACAAATGACAAGCAATATAAAAAAATAAAAAATCTACAGTAGAACAAATAAATAAAAATGCTACATACACTGCATAAAGTAATCAAATTAATAAAAGTCTGTATATTCTTCAATTTGTAAATTAAACATATATTTCTTCTTATCAAAGTTACAAAAGTGATTTAGTCAAGAACAGTGAGAGATTTTCTCTCTTTTGTTGTTTGTTTAACATGAATGACAGACAGCAGGAATATTAGACTGCTGTCACTTTAAGAGCTGCCCCGATCAAATATACTGTTACACGTTTTCTTTTTCAGCTGTTTGTTTTCACTTAAGACCTAAATGACTGTGTTTACAGTTTACAGGATACTTGAAAAGACATTTGACACATAACAGTGTATAGGCCTACAAAGCGGCAAAAATAACTCCATTCAATACTCCCGCACTCTATAAGCACCGTCTTTGCGAGCGTGCGCCCCTTTGACAGCACTCAGAAATGCAGCACACGCATATAGCAACATAAATTCTCTTTCTATGCTAATTGCTTTTCAATGGCTTAAAATCACTTGTTTTTAAACTGCAATGCTTAAAACGCATGCAAACGGTAAGTTTTCATGACCACAGCACCATCATGTGCGTGTGTAACTGCAATAGAGACAATAGTCTAACATCTTTATCGGTTGACAAATTTCTACCGGTTAATCATGTCTATTAGTATATAGCCCCCCCACCCCCCAGGTGGGCCTTCTCTTTAGTTTTCCTCAGTTAAGATTTTAGACCTTTGGCAGAGAGTAAGACCGTTCTTTTTGGAGTCCATGATCTCAGTATGCTGTAGATGTATGTTAAAGAGCAGCCTAAATGCTCTTCAAAACTTCTGCTTTTGTATTTCACTGAAGAAATTAATTTAGTTTCGGGGGAAACATGAGGGATTTAGATCTACTTGCATTGGCAGTATTATGACTTTTATGTTCTTTTGAAGTCTCATAACATGGCATGATTCCCCATCCAATTGATAAGCAAAATTAATTAGAAAATGTGGGTTCAACCGGGTTTCCCTACAGGAAATTAGGTCAAACTAAGCTCACTGAAAATGTTAAGCCAGTTGCAATCCCATTCGCGCTCTTAAATCTTAACTTACTGTTAAAAGATACTCTTTGTGATTATAATGCACTTACTCAAACAGGTTTAGAGTGGAAAAAGATTGTGACATATAACCTGTCATTTCCTGTAGATGGATAGAATGATAAAACAATAGAACGATAGAATGACAGAACAAAAGATAGATAGACAGACAGATAGATGATACTGAGTATGAGTCATTGGATTTGTGTACACACTGGTATTTCGTGGAGGCCAAGGGCAAATCCGGGCAAAAGATGGGAGGCGTGTCTATGTGTTTGTGTCCATTAAGCAAAATCAAGTCAAAGGAAGAATGATTTACAGAATAGAGTAGAAAGAGAGGATTATCTTACCATGTTCACAGTTCTTTCCTCCATAGCCTAATGGGCAGTTACAGGTGTGGGTGTTCCATCTATTCACACATACACCTCCATTCTGACAAACAACCTGGCTACAAAAGTCATGTTTTGCTGCACAACCTGAATAGAAAGGGATAGCACACTTAAAATATTAGGGTTGGAGTTTGACATCTTAATGGAGAGTTACAAAAAAAAAAAAAAAACAGTGCTGTAAAATATTCTAATTTTATAATTTCATATGGGTAATTTTTTCTTTTTTTTTTTTGTTTTTTTGATTTTTTGGGGAGGTTGAGAAGGAAGATATGAGTTTTAAAAATTAGAGTTTGTTTTTATAGTACTTCAAAATGAAGTCAATCAAGGAAGATTTGTCATGATGTGAACCCTACAGTTTCTAACCTGCTAAGGTGCCATTGTTGGAAATAAAACTGGCCATGTCTATGGGCTTGCTGTCAATTGTCAGGTTCCTAATGCAGCCAACAAAGTCTTGGTTCTGTACAGGAAAATCCTCAGGGAGGTTTGGGACGCCACCCAGGAGCAGAGGTCCTGTTAGATCCAAAGACCTGCAAACATATACACAGAAAGATCCCTGAAGCCACAAACAGTCCCAAACATTCTCCAGTTTTAATGGCTTAAGACATTCATAAGGTTCATGTGCGTGCAAAACTGAAATAATCAGACCTTGAGGCCCATTGGTCAGAAAATAGACGACAATGTGTTGCTCTTTTATTGTATGTATTTTGTCCTTTTAAAAGAGAACACAAAATCCCCATTCTCTCACCCCTCATTCATCTCCTTTTTTGTTTTAACAAAGACAAAGAACATACTAGTTTGGAAAAAAATAAAGGCCAAGATGATGACAAAACTTGCATTTTTTAGTGAATTAAAAAAATCTCTCTCTCTCTATATGTGTGTGTGTGTTTGTTTGTATATGTATAGTATACTATATTTATAGTATGGCTTTAGTAAATATTATTAGTATGTGTGTGTGTTTTTGTTTGTATAGTATACTATATTTATAGTATGGCTTTAGTAAATATTATTAGTATCAATAATACTACACAGGCTCCCGATAGGAGTGGGGGTGGGAGAGAGGAGGGGCGCTGGACGAGTCAGGGCTGGCGGCGTGTGATGGGGCACACCTGAAGGAAATGGAGCCTCATCACCGCCGCTGTTTAAAAGCCCAACGCGCCTCTCCTCGGGAGACCGGTCTCCTTCCCTGTGCATGCACACTGGTGTCCTCGTGTGGGTCCAGGAAGGGTGCGTTGAGGGGACTCCCGCGCCACCATAGCTGCCGGACCCGCGGTCCGGTCGAGAACCGCACCCGTCTACAACGCCGTCGGGCCAGGATGCCCGGGCCGTCCATCCCCTCAAGCGCCGCTGGCCAGCGAGGAGGATGAAGCCGCTAGAAGAAGCCGCCGCCCCTCGCGCCCCGTACCGAAGAGGGGAGCGCGTGCGGGCCGCCGGACTCCGCCCCTTACCTGGACCCTTCCTCCATGAACACTGCCAGACACTCACGAACCCCGCAGCACGACGAGGACACCAGATTCCCTGTTGTTTTGGACACTGTTCCCCTTTTGGACACTTTATTTCCCCTTGTTTTGGTTTTTTTTCTGTTAAATAAAAACCTCTCCGAGGCCCTGACGCCACGCCCACTGTGTCTGTCGTTGGCTCGTGTCCACAGTATCAATAATACTACAATATAGAATTATATTCAACAAGATAAAAACTATCATCATAAATAATGTTAACATTTTCTACATTATTCAAGTAAAACTGTTTCATGTTGACTTTAAGAAAACATTTCTTCTTTTGGCTTTTGGCATTCACTTCTTTTGGCTTGTTTGGGTACCACGAGTCAAAATTGTTTAAGAAATAAATAAAGAAATAAATACATAAATATATATAACACATTTTTATGCTGTCTGTCTTTCAATAAAAGAATAAAAAAGGTTCCAGGTTTTTGCATTATTTGACAGAAGCAAAATGCAGTTAATGCTCTTCATAGCCAAATTTCTTTTAAAATATTTTTTTTTTTTATCCAGCAACATCTGGCAGGAATGATCATATCCATCATATCTATTATGCATAGAAAGGCAGTCAGATTATTATATTTCAAGGGTCTTGAAAAAAAGAGAGAGCCATTAGAAAATAAAATATGCAGAGCTATTAAAAGGAGTGTGTTTATTTAAGTTTTATCTAGAACATCTTTTTGTTATTTCTGCATTATTGTAGCCAGATATGATGTGATTTTGTATTTCAGCATCTGGGCTTCACATTGTAGTGGACCACAGAGCATTTAATCTACAATTCATATCTTGATCCATAGATCCATGTAGATTTGTGAGTTTATGGGTCAGCACTTACTGCGAGCATATGGTCTGACCCCAGCAGTTGCATTTGAGAGGCTTTACAGACCATATCTCCACTTATCTGAGATAGAGCTCCACCATCTCATACCGCTCTGTTCTCCACACACACAGACAATTAGCCTACAATGACAAATCCCAGCTGCAGATAAGCCGGAGTGTGGTTCCATTGTAAAGCCCATAAAACTGGTTTGACATGTGACAGAGTGCAGATTGGAGGAGATTAGGAAAAAAAGATGGAACTGAGTGTAAGGGGAGTAGCAGAATGCTGTGTTAACTGCTGTAATGATCAGCTATTCAACACCTGACGGTAGTTAGCGTGCCTTCGTGTGCGCTCAAGTTCCCCGTCCTGTCACACTCTCCCTTTCAGTGAACAATATCATGCCCTGAGGACTTTAGACGGTGGAAACATGAATGAATGTGGGAGACAGAGAGAGTGTGAGAAGAAAGAAACAAATAGTACAACTTGTTAAGCAGGGATCACAACAAACATCTTAAGCCAACATGAAATCACAAATGAGACTATTTACTTCCTTAATCAAAATCAGTGTTTTGCAACCCATTTTACCAAAATAGCATGTAACGACACTGTAGGTACTGTCCCAACCAAACATTCTATGTCAAAAGTTTGGCAATCTAGTCGACATGAAATTTCATATCTTCAATAAATGGGGGGTTTAATGGGTTAAATGCAGAGTACAAATTCAGAGTATGGGACAACATACTTGGCCACTGTAAAGGCCACTTATTACTGATAATAAAATCTATTAATATTATTAATACAGTAATCATAAAAATCATCATAAGAATAATATTCATTCATTTGACAAATAGGATATTCAACACGAAAAAAATAAGCAATTAAGTAAATAAATAAATGTTTTTTATTATTATCAATAATAATGGTTTTAATTTATATTATAATATTTTTTATTTCTTGTTAAATATCATTTTTCACTTTTACGTATTACATACTATACAAGTAAAAGTTGTAAAAAAATGTTTCATGCTGATTTTAGGAAAATACAGTCTTTATTTTTATTTTTTAGTTATTTGATAAAACAAATAAATAAACAATTGGTATTATTATTATTATCATAAATAATATATTTTTATCAACAATATATATTTTCTAAATGTTGAATATACTGTTTCACTTTTAAAGGGATAGTTCACCCAAAAATAAATTAGACAAAAATGAATTAGTTCACCAAAATCATTAATTAGAGAAGAATTGTAGAATAAAGTCGGTTGTTATTTTTATACCTTCATAAAAAAAGAGAAGAGAAGAGTTTTTGAATGAAGTTTTTATTTTTGTTGTCTTTGTGCACAAAAAAAGTATTCTCTTAGCTTCATAAAATTAAGGTTTTAACCACTGATGTCACATGGACTATTTTTATGATGTCCTTACTAACTTTTTGGGTCTTGAACGTGTCAATTGCATTGCTGTCTATGGGAGGGTCAGAAAGCTCTCGTATTTCATCAAAAATTTTTAATTTATGTTCTGAAGATGAACAGAGGTCTTATGGTTTTTGAAGGACATGATGGTGACTAATTAAAGACAGAATTTCCATTTTTGAACAAACTATCCCTTTAAATATAAACCACTACAGAAGTAAAATAGATTGTAAAAGCAATTTTATGTTGACTGTAGGAAAACACTTACTTCTTTTGGCCTGTTTGGGTGCCACGGGCTGCACAGCTGTAATTCCCAATCTGTCCCCCGAAACGCAGAGCCATGGCCACATCACACTCATCGACGGCAACCACAGCAACCTTTTCCTCAGAGGGGCCATGAGGGATGCCAAGACGCCCTATATTGGGCTTGAATTGAAACAAGTGGAAATGATAAACAACTTTGATTCAATGATTTTCACTGCTGCTAAAATGTTATGGTAATAGAAACTTTTTTTTATCTGACAGAAAAAAAGTAAAATAAATATTTTATAGTAGGTCTAGTATAAAAAATGTTATTCAGAGTATCATTATTTTTATTTTTATATTGATATGTTTTTTTTTTTTTTTAAATCCTTAAGTAATGTAATGAAGATCACACATACAGTATGTCACCATTAAACCTTTGTTTTAAATCTTCTTAAATCCTGGCTAAGAGTTCCAAAGTTTGTGTATTTGAACAGCATTTCCATTCACACCTTTTGTGAGTTTGGAGATAATAGGTCTTGTTTGTCTGTAATCTTTAACACACAGCATGAGTTGACTGTTTACCACTCGGTGACATTCTGTAGCTTTCTAAACTCATCTAATTGGATTATGCCACAGAGATGCTGGCACAGAGGAGATACCAGACAAAGAGAGCTCATCATTTCATGTAAAACCTCCCCAGAGACCCAAACAGTTTCCACAACACAGCCAAAATTTGTATTATCATCTGGCAACACCCTTCCCCCACGCAAGAGGTTTTCAAATTTTCTCAGCTCATTAAAATTGATTTTGTGGTGTGTATGATGTGCTGAGTTGCTCTTTGATGTCTGCCCTGTGGTGTTAAAAAATGTCCAAGTGACAGTTTGGTATGATATGAACATCACTCGTTCCTAAAGACACCACTGCAGTCACTATTCAGATTCAGATGTCAACAGAACAGAATTATCTGTGTAGAGAGTGAAAGCAGAATAATATTTATAAAGTGTTTGTCAAATTATTACATAATAATAATAATAGCAACAATAATTTATTATTATTATTATTATTATTATTGAGTGTTGCTGTCTATAAATCAAATAGATAATTAAATAATAAATTAATGTTAATTTATAAACTTTGCATAATAATAATTATTATTATTATTATTATTATTGTTATTATTTTTAGTGCTGCTGTCAATAAAGCAAAAGGGATACTTAAAATATGTAAATAATAAATAAATGTTAATACTTCTATTCAACTTTACATATCAACAATCAACAATAATAAAGTAACTAAAACATTTAAAATTTAATTTTATATATTGAAACTATGAGGGTGCTCTGACTGTTTCTTTTCTCCTTTACTGACTTTTTACTAAAATTTCACAAATTCATAAATTAGATGGCAGTTTTAATATTCCTCTCAGTTTCTGTCAGACAGCAGAGATGAATAAGGGAATGTGAGTAGACTGCTAAACTGGTCAACAAGGAAAGCCATGAATGGGAGCATTCCTACACACTGACGCACGTGTCGTGGAAGAAATCCAACTGGTCAAGGCCTGAAGCCAACTGTTCTGTCAACATCAGTCATATAACTTTAAAAATGGTGTGAAAACCAGGTGAAAAAAATGTTTTGAGATGCCTTTTGACAGACCGAATACCATCCAGATATCAAGTTTCTACTGCTATTAAAGTGGTTGTACGTCTCTATTACAATTTTCATCAGGTGCACAACAATCTGTAAAGGAAAATTTTATGAAAAGAAAACTGATTCAGGATCAGAGTGCTGATGATCTTTAAGAGGTCACTGCAACTCAACCCTCTGCCACTCTTAATAAGGATCCACTTCCATCGTAACGCCATGATTATCCCACAGTCTCTCTTGTCTCGAGTCCACTGACAAAAATGAACTCAATGACAAGCTCAATGCCCTCAGGAACACACATGCACACAAATCCTGACAACAGCTATTAACCTCCAACCTTGTAACTCATCAGCCTTTTTGTTTCAAACTTCAAAACAATAGTTACTAGATCCTGGGGCCCACACATGAGTTTTTTTTCCCCTTTCCAAATGTATTATTATAAGACAGAAAATGTATGTTCTGTTTGGACTCAGTGAAACCCAAAAGACATAGTAATAGCTTAACATACTTGACAGTTCTTTAATGATTTTTCTTAATCTTACGAGAACTGACTATAAACAAATATTGCTATCACTCTTCGTACATGATAACTGAATCACCCTTAAATACAACACATGTATACTATAAATTCATTGACTTTTCACATGCTGTTACTGGTTTACAAAGTGTAGAAATAAACTGTTGCCAGTTGATTTAGTTTTCTTGTTTAATAATTTTTTTTTTTTACCATATGCATTTGCCAAGGTCAAATTTATCCCAAACAGAAGCAAATAAGCAAATCAGCATATGTAAATGATTTCTGAAGGATAATGTGACACTGAAGACTGCAGTAATGATGCTAAAAATTCAGCTTTGCCATCACAGGAATAAATTACATTGTATAATAATTTAAAATAGAAAACAGTCTTTTTAAATTGTAATAATATTTCACAATATTATTGATTTTAAAGGTATTTTTGATCACTTAAATGAAGTTGTGGTGAACAGAAGAGACAGATTAAAGATAAGGAAATAAGGTTTAAAAAACTATTATTATTTTTACACATACATCATTGAGGCCTCTGTGACTTCAAACATAAAAACAGTCAAGTCTCAACAAACTATTAGGTTTAAAACACCGACAAACTGGGAATCAATGCAATGTTTTTTATCATGAAAGGATTGTTTGTAAAATGTGCAGTAGGTCGCCACTAGCTGGGACACTTTAAAATGAGGAGACCTGACACTTCAAAGCATCACTGCATTACAGCTGCATCCCATTGTGTTTGCTTATTATTACTCAAGGTAAATATCTGAAAGTGTATTCAAAAATATTTGAGTCCATTGACAAAATAACACACAAATCAAAGATCAGTGGGGAAAGCAAAAGATCAATGGGGTCAAACAGAAGTGATTTACATAGCTTTTGAGACACTATTTCACAATTGCTTAGCAATTAAATCTTTTTTGAATGTCAAAATAGAGATAGATTTTGGTAGAAGATGAGAGAAGGGATTTCCGTACTTCACCACAACCTTACCATATGGATGAGGATCCAGATGGAGCAAAACTTCATGAAATAAAAAAGCATATTCTGGAGATTTACAATAATAGGCTGGAGCGTTTTTATGTTTAAGTGCAACAGAAAAAACGTGTGCCATCTGGCGCTTTTAGAAACTCAGAGCGTGTTATTGTAGTCCCGGATTAACTCAACAGGGGATCTGCTATTGTCTGCGTTCCCCATCGGACTATATTGAACTTGGACTCTTTAAGTGATGGGTTAAGGGGGAGCTACGGCCACAATAGAGCAAACACGACATACGCATGGGAAAAGTGGTGTTGAATCTCAATAGATGGCTTTAGGGTCTGATTTTTCATAAATGTTTACAAGTATAAACGGTGCTCAAATCCAATAATACACTCACTAACCTACATGCTACATTATATTAGATACATTCTGGTTGCAGAAAGAAAATATGGACCCTCAAAAATAGAAACCCACAGCATGCTGACTGTCATCCCTCAGGGACAAATGTTTCTTTCTCAAGAAACTTCAGTGAGATTTTCTAAAGCTGCACTATGATTCAATTCAGGAATGCTGTGACAGACTCAGCTATGTTCTTTATGAACAAATACTGTTTTAAAGTTAGGCAGCATGGAAATAAGGTTACTAAAAGGTCACTAAGGAACATAAGAAGGGTTGATGAGAGATTAATGTATTCAAGCAGAATTAATTGCTCATGCAACTACAGTATGGTGAGGTATTTGCAATTGAGCAACAACAAACAACAAAACACTCAAGAACTGTTTGTTTCAAAACAAGATGAACAAGAATTTAATACCGTATTGAATAATACTAACACTATGGGTTACAAAATACTCTTAAAAATTAGACACTGTGAAATAAGATGCCTGGGTAACAGAATAAACGCACCTAGCTTTTGGCCATGAAACATGAAACATGACACATGACGTATTACACATGCACCAAATTTCATAAATGCTGCATCTCAACAACTGAAATATGGGGGTCTGAAAACTGAACGGGATCAAAGAAGCAGAAATACAAGCTGTTTCTTTTGACTGCAGTTCTTAGAAGATGCTGTGAACTTTGATACAGCTAGAGATGCCGCTGATATCACATGTCTTCTTTCATGAAATATGGACACACTGATCTCATCAAGAAATGCAACTTGTGAGGCTCTGACTTTCTCTAGCATAGGACTAATAATTTGACTGTGCAAATAAAATGATAATGGACTTTAACTGGGGAAAAAATGAGTGGTGATTTTAGCATGCGTTTCTAATATTTCTAATATTCTACCTGATTTTACCTTAAATAATTATTTTGTTAACATATCCTAATGTGAATTATATTTCAATAACCTAAATAAAACCAGTTTTAAAACCAAATTAAGCAGTTTTACACACTTATTCATGAAGCACAGACAGACCAAATGAGTGTAAATTGTTTGTAAAACTATTCATACAGAATTTGCTGTCATATTCAAGTCAATAATGCATTTAAAAATGGATTCATGAAACATTAAATAAATTTCATGATTTCATGAATGAGCCCCATTGGTTTTCCTTCACTGACCTTCCAACCAGCCTCCATTCTTATTGTGTTCAGTACAAATGACTTACCTTGTTGTAGTAATGTAGATGTACTCTGTGCCATTGTCCGTCACTAACCCCACCAGCTACAAATGGAGTCACTGTGGTTTTAGTTTCTCCTAAAAAGAAATAACAAGAAAGAAGAAACCAATTAATCCCAAACTAATTAATTGGCTCAAAAGCACCTTGAGGATTTTAATTTGTGTGCCATTTTTCCAGTCTAGTGGACAAAATAAGTAAATCATTATCCAGGAGATAACAGTGTGTCCGGACCTCCCATGGCAGCACTTTCCCTCAGTGCATACAAAGTCAAATATCTTAGTTGTTTATATCTCTCTCCGACTCAATTATGTTGAGTGATGGCTAGTAAGCTGGGACAAACCTTTGACCTATGAGGGTTCATAATTTACCAGAATCGCTGTGTTGTTTGATGTTTTACATTCCAGGACAGTGGAGGAAATGCCTTTCACTGCCTTTATTCTCAGCTCATGTGGACGGGTGACCCTCAGTGTTGTAGTAAGACGTAACAAGCATCTGTTTATACTAAGACGCTCTAGGGATGAATTCCACTGTCGTATTTCCTTTGGAAACAATTCTGACCCATTAAAGAGATGGGACATGGTATGTCACGCTCACTCACTGGACAGTAACTCTTGTTGATGTGTGAGGTTTGACAAAACAAAGGAACAGGTAGACAGAGGAAGTGTGTTTTAATGCTCTTTGGCCAGCTGTTTCCTTTGGCACAGCTCTGGATACATCTATACGCACTTATGTTTGAGATATGACACTCAAAAAAGTGGCTTTTTTCAGAAATCTGACTACGTAAAACCCATTTAGTTGTTTACAGTTTGAGCAGACAAAAACAATACGAAACGAAAATAAAAAATAAAAAATTAAATGAGACAAAACAACAACACAAAATGAAATTTTTTTTTTACAAATTTTATTAAAAAATATGTCATTTGTCATTAATTTATATATATATATATGTGTGACTGCAATATCATTAAAAATATTTTAAAATGTATTTTTTTTTAATTAAACAAAAGCACTGGGTACTGTTTTTAAAATTTCAATTATTATTTAAAATTTTATATTTTTAAATTTTAAAATCAAACTTAAATGAATTGTCTTACTTACCAGCAGAGAAGGTCAGCTGGATTTGCTCTTCAATAATTTCAATCGCAATGAAATCATGCCTTTCATTAAACCTGCCATTATATAGGAGCAGGGCGTTTCTCTCCCTGGTAGCAAACCTATGAAAAAATAAATAAATAAATAAATAAAATAAAACCTTAATGATGACCATAATATGCTTGTTCAATTCAAACTTTAATGCATAATAATTAGCTTGTTCAATTCAAAGCGTAAATTAGGATCCACAGGCCATTTAAAAAAAGTTTCATAAATTAGTTTTAATCTTGTTTTACACCAGATTTATCATATTTTAATCAGACATTCGGTTTGAATGAATATTCATTTCTGATCCACAGATCAAGAGCAGGAATAAAAGCTCAGGAATGTCCTAAGATCACTCACAACACAAACATGCAGGCTTGACAGAAGAATAAAAAAAGATAGGGAGTGGAGGAAAAGGAAGTGATAAAACCTGCCAAGAGACACAGCTAGAGGTAATGGACAGGGGAAATTGATACTCTGATGTTTGCCAACCTCTGGTATCTCAGTTGGCCCTGTGGTGCAGGCACCTGGGATTTTTGCAGGGAGAGGTGTCAGATAGCACATGGCAAAGGGGCAGACTCACAGGAAGTTTGAACAAAGATGCCTCACCACACGCGGCATCCTGTTTTCATGTTTGCCATGAGAAGAACTTGTGTGGTTGATATGAAACAGTCTCTAATTTGCTAGATCAGTTACATGATAATTAATAAATGCCAAAATGGGAAAGTGAGGAGACGTTGAGAAGGTTAAACAGGTGTTTACCTTTAGAATTTTTTATTTCTTTTTTTGCAGGACATTTTTCCAGGACACAACTTGCATGAGAATTAGATGTAATTAACTAAACACGACATAAAAATATATAAAAATCAAATAAATTAAATAATTTTAAAATAAATAAAAATAATTGATAAAAAAACTAAACTAAAACTATCAAAACCTAAAAACAAAAACTGAATTTTAAAATAATATTAAATAGAAAAGCATTATTTTTATTCATACAATCAATCATTTTATTGATTATTCATTGAGATCTTTATTTTCAAATATTATTATATTCATACAATTTATTATTGTATTTATTATTTAGTATAAGAGCTTTTTATTTTAATAGATCTTTATTCTTATACAGTATACATATATAATTACAATTATTAAAACAGAAATACTATTCTATGAATAAAACATTATTGTAATATTTATTATTAAGATATTTTTATTGTAATACTTAAAATAATAAGATTTGAAAATGTTAAATTATAACCCTCAGAAAAGAAACACTGTTGACAGGAGTGCATGGATGGATGGGTGGGTGTGTGTATAAACTGATGAATGGAGTGACTCTAGATGGTTTACTTACGTAAAGGAGAGGGTGAAGTGAAATCTCTGCCTCAGGCCTCTGAAGGTGATGAAGGACTGGCCAGGGAAGCTGCGTGTGGTCATCTCGCAGTAGGGCTTCTCATACTCACTGTCAGAACATTGGCACAGGAAACCTCCCACCAGCAGGTCCACACACCTGCCACCGTTCTTACACACACCAGGAACACACCGACCTGAACGTGCATTCACCTCACAGCGCTCTCCTGAAAAGAATATACCCAAGATTTTACTAATCTGAAAAACCCTTTTCCATTATAAATTTCCTTATTGTGCAATGGAAATGTTTCATGGATGTTAAAGGTTCTTCATGGAACCATCAATGCCAGAACTTGTATTTTCTAGAATAGAAAAAACTCTCATTTCAGCCATGTAAAATGAGGTAATAAACCCACATTTCATGCATCCACTGACACATAATAAGTGCAATTCATCTGTGGAACTCAATTTCAGATAATAATTTGAAGCTTGTTCTCTTAACCCAACCTTCTAACCCAATCACTTCAGTGAGCTTAGTTTTAGTTCCAACAGGACAATGGCGAGAAGGTTTCAGAGAGACAGCATGCTTAGTGATTCACTGCTCACTGACCCAGACTAACCTTTGTTCATACTCTAAAGAAACAGGACCACTGCCAAGCAATGGAAGAACAATGAAAGAGCCCTGGTGGTCTGTAAGACACCTGCTATGCTCCGCTAGTCTCCTGCAACATGACATGAGATGTGGGGTGAACCAATGACGACTCGCTACTGGAAGATGCCGCTAGCAAAAGTGACATCATGCCTATTGTTACAGGCAGATGTTTGCCAGAGGACTCCTTTGATATTTATCACAATATACAACTCTGAGACTGAGTTTAGGGCAGTTGATGAAATTAAGATATATTTCATGAAAAACACAGTTGAAAGTAAGACTGCTTTCTGAATCTGATAATCTTGCTTGTACAAGGTCCAAAAATTTATTTTTGCCACACCTGTTGACAGCAGGTGAAATAAAAATATCAATAATAGCTAAAAATTATTAATAATAATACAGTTTTTGTAGATCGCTTTGGTACTATCTCAAGTATGTGGTAAAACCTCACAACTGTTAGTGCAAAACTCAAAGCAGATAATCAAAAAGGCTGTTTTTTCAAACATGTAACCACGTGTTCAATTGACTAAGTACAAGACACAAATTTACTTTTTCACCACACCTAATCAGTGTGTCATCAAAGAAATACCTTTCATATGAAGTACTTGTCTTTCACAATGCAATGCTCACAATTTTTTTGATATCCTTCTCTTCTGATTTGAGTAAATACATTAGACCAACACTTAATCCAACTGCTCTTAATGATTAATCACTGAACCGTTTGGTAAACCTATACATTTTAAATTGGTTTGTTAGCTATGCAGTATATGGATTTCAAGAACTACACAAATAAAATGTGTGTTTGTACAAACATCTAAATTACATGTAACCACACATGATGAATACTCATTATTGCTAATTGATTTTACATAGTGGTAATCACAACTGGTCACTATATATAAAAGGGTGGGGAGGTAAATGGGCAACAACTGGAAGTGAGCATTCTTTCAACATGGGAGCACAGAGATAGACAGCATGGGAATAGGAAGAAGCTTGTGGACAAGGGATCCATCAGAGAGGTGGGCAGAGAGGAGGGCATGGCACCAACAGAGAGGTCAGAGAGGAGGGCATGGGCACCAGAGACAGAGAGAGGTGGGCACCCAACAGAGAGAGTCAGAGTGGGGGGCATGGGAGAGGTCAGAGAGGAGGGGAGGGGGGCATGTGAATGAATATTTGGGTTTTTGTGGATGGGATGGGAATGAGTGGTTTTTTGAGGAGAGGTCGAGATGAGGGCAGCCAGGATCCCTTGATGGGCACCCAGAGAGGTCAGAGAAAAGGGCACCCTCCTTCAGGAGCATGGGAAGAGGCAGAGAAGGGATGCACAACTTCAGTGTATGGGACCAGATGTCAAGCACAGAGATTCGGCATGCCAAAGAGGGGAGGTCAGAGAGGTGAGCATTCCAAGGAGTGCATGGCACCAACAATGCATGGGACAGAGAGGTTCAGGTTGTGATGGGGACAGAGAGGTCAGATCTAGCATGGCCAAAGATCAAGACATGGGCTTTATCCAAATTAATGGTGCACCAACAGAATGTAGGAGGGCACTAAATGAATCTATGTTTTTTTTTTGGTCTATTTTTAGGCCCCGTTAGGCCATTTTGTTGATGACTTCAGTTTTACCATGTAAATGGTGTACAGGTTTTTTTATTTCATTGAAAGTAAACCTATGTTACAATTATATCTGAAAAAAAAAACAACAACATTTTTTTGCCCAAATGATTGGGGAGGATATCTTCATTGATCCTTCACTTGATTACACATAAGATAGATATCATGGAAATTATAGATTCTGTAAAAGTTGGGTAATGTAAGTGTATTGCCTAATGTGAAAACTGTGTAATCTGTCTTTTACAGTACTGTAGCATACTAATTTCAGCACTAAGGCCGATTTGAAACACGTATCTTGTATTGTTTGCTGTTAAATTAACTGATTGTTAAAAGTACTAAACTGAAAAAAAGATCATACTGTTGTGTTTCAGTGATTAAACCAAATGTTGTCATTATATATTACAATAATCTTGTGTTTGAAACAGTGATTATGTGGACTGAAAATATGTACGTTACATAAGGTTTTGAATAGTTTTGAAAAAGTACATCTTACTTGTGAAATTAGTACCAAAGCGTTCAACAAAAACTATAATAAAAATGCACATAATTGCAATTCAATTTGGAATTTAAAGTATAATTAAAAAGAATTACCATTTAAAAAATTCTATAATCATACCAAAATTACTGGAATAATTTTTACCAGAATAATTTTTAACAAAACAAGAAAAGTTTGTCAAGATAGACAGACAGATAGATAGATGCTAAATAAATATTGCTTTCTAACCTTAAACCATATTTAGCATGAAAATATATTGTTAATTAATTTTTTTTATTATTATAGTTATTTAAACATTTTTAGCACATTTGTGGAAAATTCTGCATGACTGTTTCATCTACAGCTTCAAACATACATATATATTCATTGACACATTGTGATTTTGTTCTACAGTATATTTTTAAATTTTAGTAGCTTACTGTATTTCATATGATTCACCACATTCAACTTCATAAAATAAACAGGATCCAGAAATAAACCTCTGAGGACAAATTTTACACTTTCGTAAAAGTTGTTAGAATTAGACAGTTTGTATGTCTTAGATCATATACCCATTTATAACGGTTTATTTTACTATCCACAGCCAATTTTTACTTATATTTGTCACTGTGTTAACATGTGTTATTTTGGACCCTGTGTGTATGTATCTAGATGTGTGCGGTTTGCTTTCACCTGAGATGGACATATCTGCACAGGACACAGAAACATACCGATCTCCCTTAAAATCCATTACCATGCTGACAAACGCAGGAGCCTCAGAACAAACATCTGAGGTTTGCTTGGAGGACTTTACCTTGTTGCACTTGTAATCCTGTATCTCTGATTCCTGGCCAGCTCGGTGTGCGCACCATTGTGTACCTGCCATTATCTTGACAAGATCTGGGCCCAGAGGAACTATGTCGACTGGGACACACAAAAGAGGTTCCAAAGAGGTAATAATCCAAATGTCGGACAGATAATCCCTCATTTCAGAGGAATTACAGGGATACATTACTCTGTATTGATAGAAACCCATGAGAGGAACTACAGAAGCCACTGTCAACACCTCTAGTTATGACCACATACTACCGGAGGGCCTAAGAGGGCAGAGGTCACTACTCTTTACTGTAGTCCAGAAACCTGAGCTGACAAACAGACAGAAGCTGTCAAAGTGAATGATCCAGTGCGCAGGAACTCTGAACCTTGGGACTGAGAGTCTGGATGCCATTCCTCCTGTCACTGGATAATTCCTCCCCCCAAGAGTGGCTCTCCATTCAAGTTATGACAGAAGCAAAGCAAACGATACTCTCACGAGTCTGAGCAACTTAGAAGGGGACAATTTGCAACCAATTTGCAATCAACTATCCATACAAAACACACAAAAAGGTGGTGTTATTGTGGTGTTTGCTGTGGCATACATCACTATTAGCTCACTATTGCTTGGAATTAGGTTAGGATGGATGGATGGATGGATGGATTACCAGATACTGACCTGTAAAATCTTGAGGGCACTCACAGGTGTATCCCCCCTCTCGACTGCTGCACTTCCCGTTGTTCTGACATGGGCCTGAGTAACAAAGGTCCACCTCTGTCTCACAGTAGTCTCCAGTGAAACCGTCAGGACATCGACAGCGTAACCCGTTTACGGGGTGTATGGGCCTGAAGAGAACTGTGTTGGACGCCACGAAAGGAGCCATACTGTCAAACTTCAGAACAGCTACGCACTTCATGTAGTTCTCACAGGGCTCCCGCAAACAGATATTATCATCAAACGGCAGGACGCGCTGGGTCGAGATCAACGTCAACAACGTACGGTTTAGATACAGCTGCTCCTGCAGCTCCTCTGACGGGAAATAACGTCCCTTAGCTCCACCCGGGAGCAGGGCAGAGAAAGTAACATTGAGAATGCTGCCGCTAACGTCCGTGTCATTTTGGACATTGAAGACGAAGACACCGTCAGGACTGGTGGACAAGACTGCGGCTACGCCTTCAGTAAAGAGAGACAGCAGAGGGGAGAGGAAACGCTCCTGAGACATGTTCTCCAGACGAACAGTGATGCTGTTCGTTAACATGTCGTCCGTTATGATGGTCACCCGTAGGGTGCAGAGGGCTGAGACCTGGTGGAGTCCATCTGTGAAGACACAAAGGCACATTGAGAGACTCAGTTAATGTTTAAACTGAATTGAATGGCATGGCAGGGGCTGGCAGGTGGTGAGTTTACATTCTTGTGTGCGGGATGTGCTTTGAGAACATGCTGGAACATGGAGCTTAATTCTGTGATTGTTCACCAAGCATTTCGACCTTCACAGTTTTATGATTTTTAAAAAAAAATTTTTTACTCAAACTGTTTGAACAGCAATACAACCAGCTTCCTGTCAAGCAATACATCAACTGTTAACAGAAAATGAAAAATATGTTTGAAACTTTTGGTGTGGAGAGGTCCTGAACATCTGTTGTCATTTTTTTTAACAGGGAAAATATGAATATATTATTTATATGCTTATTTGAATTAATTTAAAAATATATTTTTTATATATCTGATACCATAAAAATACTGCAAAAAATAGTTTATTACAATCAACATTATTATTATTAACATAGTGCAACAATGTTTAAATAAATTAATAAATGTTTACCATTAACATTGGTTTTATTATTACATTTTTTTTACGAGTAAAAATATGAATAGATATTTCTGATACTTATCTGAATACAAGTAGATTTTTTATATTCCTGAAACATATTGCAAAAAATAAAACTGTATTATTATTACTACTACTAATAATAATAATAATATAACATGATTATGGTGTATTATTATTATTTAAATAAAAGTGTATTATTACTACTACTAATAATAATATACAATTATGATGATAAATAAATAAACTGTTTATTTATTTATATATTATTTATAGAAACATATATGTTATTTGTATACAAGTATTTATTTATATGAGACCAAATTTAAAAAAAAAATTAATTTATTTTCTAATATTTTTTTTTTTTTTTGTTGTATTTTTTTATTTATTGGTAGCTAGGAAGATACAAATAAAATAAAGTATATAAATACTGTTGTTATTATTATAATAACTACTATTATTCTTTTTTTTTTTTGTTAGTTGGTGGTGGGCCCATTGGAAATGTTCGTAGAGCAAAATAAATAAGTAAAAATAAATTCATAAAATAAAATACACCTTCTATTTCATTCATCTCCACTTTATCATTACCAAATGATTAAGAGCAAAAGCAAGAGTCTGGCCGCTGTGTCACATTTGCTCTGTTCTTTAGTTTGACAGGTATTGTTCATGGTCCAGTGTATTCTCTTGTAGCAATTGTGGGTTCCTAGTGTAAAGGGCCCCTCTGTCATATGAATGGAGAGAGCTATAATTGCAGGACAATGAGGGCATGTTTCCACTCTGTTACACTGTCCTTTCACATACTGTCAGCTTAGCCAGACACGTAGTTGCAGACACAACAAGGAGTTTCTCTCTTGTACGCACACACATTAGCACATGCACACAAAATGTCATGCATACACATTCAATTAAATGTGTTGCACTTTGTGATGCAATTTGTTTGCAGTTAAACTTGGTGCATTAAACAATTCAGTTTAGCAAATATTACCCTTCTTATTCTCATTATAACGTATAATTGAGGAGATAAAATATATATTTTTTTAAATATAAAAAAATGCACAATATAACTGATCATAAAACATGATTCAAAAAGTACTTCCTATGCCAGACATTTTTTTTTAGTGTAGATTATTATAAATATTTTGACACCTTATTCAATTAATTAACCATATATCATGCAATTTATTACATTCATTTTTGTAATCGATTCACAGTCTAAAAATAATTTCCTAACTTTATGCTTTATTAAAAATGGTTATAATAGTATAATCACAATTTTCCCACAAGTAAATGTTTTCTGCAAGGGAAACGGCCTAATAACAGGCCACATCCGGTTCCATTGTGTTCATAATACTCAATAATCCCATAAACTACTAAACTATGTTTCTTTTATACATGCTTAATAAACTTGCTAAATCATGCCAGAAATCGGATCCTTATACTGTGAAGGAGAGAGTAATGTATATGTTAAGTGCTTTCTTGCTTTTTGTCGTTCCTTTAATGAGGTCTGGAATAAAATCCCAACTTTGTATATTACAGCAACTCTGAAATGCATTAAGTCTCTCTCTTACCACTAAGTGCTTCTAAAGCATAACACTCTGGCATATAAGAAAATATTACAGAGACACTTTACAATAAAGTACTGATGAAAACTGATCCAAGCACGTCTATAAAAAGAATCTGAAGAAAGCACTACTGCTGTAAATTTTTTCCAGACATATTAACTATTAAATTTCATTAACAAAATGTGTATCATACAAAAGTCATGAAAATGTCCTTTAAATCAAACAATAAAATGGCATAGACATGAAATATGCAAAACTGTTAACTGCCAAGCCTAGTTTTTCCCACCGGAAAAAGTGTTCAACAAACAGACCATTCTCAAAGTTGTCACACACATAATAAATCGGCTTACAGGTGTGATCTTGGATCCCCTCCAGGAAACAGCTTGTACAAAAGAATGATAAGACTCCAAGATCTGTCTATATGATCAAATAGGAATCGCTGTGTTAATACGAATATTATACACAAGTGTGGGTGGTCCAGAGGAGGAACTTTACCAACTGATTCCAGAGTTTGCTGAACTTTGATGAAAAGAGAAAAATTGGATGTTTATTGGGTGTTTAGTGGTAGATAGGACTGGGTAACAGTGAGCTAAGGTTAGTTGAGTTTCTTTGAATTGATGGAGGATGTTGTGGGACTAGTGAAGTAAACTAGGTTGAAATGTTCACAGTTTCACTTGCCAACACACTCCTTTGCAGGACCACTGAGCTGTGACAGTGTTTACAGCCTCTGCAAAGAGCAAGTGTCATGTTCAGTTTTCTTTTCGAACAATCTGAGAATGAAGGCAAACATACAGGGCAGCTTTTCGGGACGGTGTTTTCTGAGGTAAGAAGCCATACAATCTGTGCAAAGATAAAATGTTCAGTGTAGTTTACACACTCACAGGAGCTGGCCTGCAAACAAACACACAGTGGGAAATTTAGAGGTTATCATCTACGTGTTAAACTGTCCTATAGATAATGCCAATCTGGCAACTGGCAACCATGTAGATAGCATAAATCAAAGATTTGAGTCTTAAGGCGTCTTTTAACAAACTCTGCACAAAATCGTGAGATTGTATGATATCATGCCATCTCGTACAATTTACTGTGATTTTTCATGAAAACAAGTTGCCTATTTAAGGCAAGAGTGATGCGTCAAAGCATCGATTATTCATACCAAAGATATTTTTTAGTATATTGTAATAAACAATAATAATATTAATATTTTTTACTTTAATTGATGAGATGTGAGCAGCAAATAACAATAATTTTTTTTAGCAAATAACAATCAGTGTTGGGTTTAATGCATTACTAAGTAATTAGTAACTCTAATTTAATTAATTTTCCATTGAAAAAGTCATTCTTAATTTTTCTGTAATTTGATAACAATTACTTCTGATGTTATTGCATTAAATACTGTATAGACTATAGAACAATTCTTTATTAAAAACAATAGTGGATTTAACATCACAATTTTACATTTAATGTTAAAATGATTGTTTTTAATGTAACTTTCTCCCTTTAAATACTTTGGTCAGTTCAAGAATAATTTAGCATCGATTAATCGCGATTAATCGCATCTAAAATAAAGTTATTTTTGTGTGCATAATATATTTGTGTGTACTGTGTATATTTATTATGTATATATAAACACACACACATGCACGTATATTTTTAAGAAAAATTTTGTTTATGTATATATATAGGCCTATATATAATATTAATTATATGAATATAAATATATACATGTATATACATGTAAATATTTTCAAAATATATATTGTATGTGTGTGTCTTTATATACTGTATACATAATAAATATACACAGTACACACAAATATATTATATAATCAAAAACTTTTATTTTGGAAGTGATTAATCGCAATTAATCGTTGCCCAGCACTAATTTTATATTATTATTTGAAGGAATTAAAAGAGCAGTTTCATGTCTATCCTTGGTCAAGGCTGATATAGGATTTAGAAAGTATATTTAATAAACAATGCAATACATTTTAGAGACAGTAATTCATTCAACAATCTAATTAATCTGTTGAAGATTAATAAATAATCACAGGCAGTAATTAATTACATTTTAGAGTAATTTACCCAACACTGACAAAAATTCAGATTTAATAAAATAGAGTTAAAATATACAGACTACTGGACTACTTTTATAATTGATTTTATGGAAAACACAAATGAGAACATTTTGCTAAATCTCTTATTTTGTGTTCCATGGAAGAAAGAAAACCATGCGGGTTTGGATCAGCATGAGGGTGCATAAATAATGACAGAATTGTCATTTATGGATGATCTAATGCTTTAAATATGGAGTATCATGGGGTGAGAATACAAAGCCCAGAATAGAAACACACCAGATTTATTTTTCTCTTTTCAGTCATCTATCCTTAAACACTCCTCAAAAAGCTTGTGGGAACATATACTTGGACAGCTGATTGGCAGTTGGCTGGTGCAACAGTAGCAGAGACTCACAAAAACCTCCTGCCAAAGCATCAGTTAGCCAACGCCAAGACACATGTCCTGCTCCACCAGCAGTGGCCACAGCAACATCACGGCTGATGGCTGACCTAAATATGTGCGAAGCTGAGCCAACTGGTGCCCAGTGCACAATAGGCACAGCTGAGAGAGACGGGCTACTGAGTGCACAAGGCATTGAGGGCAGGGATGTGCCCCTCTGAAAGTTTTTGAGAGGACGCAAATACCATTTCTATCACATAAGAAAAGATACTAAATTATAATTGAGATAAAAAGACAAAATTATGACATATTAAGTATGAATTATAATATAAAAAGTTGACATTTATACAAAAAGTGGAAACTGATTATGACAAAAAGTTAAAATTGCTTAAAAAGTCTAATTATCAACAGTCACAACTGTAAATCATAATTATGAGATGAATTTAATGACATGTTAAGTCATAAGTATGAGATAAAAAGACAATTTTCTTATAGAAAAAGTTAAACATATGTCATAATGAGAAAAAAAGTCTACATTTGGATATTAAGTCAATATAATTAAACAAAAAGACTAAATTGCGATACTTAGTCAAAATGAGATTAAAATTTTGACAAAAAGTTATGACATACCAAGTCAGAGTTATAATATAAAAGTTTAAATTATGATATAAAAAGTTAAAATGAGATATTTAGTCATAATAATAATGAGATTAAAATGTCAAGATTATGACATACAGATTATGATTACATATTATACATTTTAATATAAAAGTTTAAATTGTGATATAAAATGTCTAAATTGGGATTAAGTCATGACAAGTCAAAATTATTGCAAAACATTAAAACTGTAAATCATAATTATGAGACAAAAAGTCAGAATTATGACATCAAATTAGTTTTATATGAATTATTTAAAAAGTTAATATTTTGTTATAAGTTTTTTGTATGTGTTAGATAATTCTTGGTGGGTGAGATAAAAGTGTTGAAATTATGAAATCATGAAATTATGAGATATGCAAAAGACAAAATTATTACTAAATCAGAATTATAATTTTAAAGTTGAAATTGAGTCATAATCAGAACAAAATTCAAAATTCCAACATCAGAAAGTCAAAACTATGACACAGTAAGTCATAATTCTGAGGCAAAAATCTCTAAAAACTTTTGATAATTAATATGGTGCAAATATATTGTGCATCCTTATTGTAAGCACAATGTTTGTTCATTTCTTAAAGATGCCACATTAAAATTCTGTTGCTGAAATAGTTTCATTTTTTTGTTTGTTTGCTTCTTGCTTGTTTCACACATCTATCCTCAATTCAAGTCCTACATTCCTTCTAAAGGCCTATTAAAAGCTTTCGCCCTGGCATGGCTTGTGTGGAATGTGGTAAGTTGCACTCTGAGAAGTTAATGAGCAAAGCTTCTTTCCACAGACTGCATGGACTAAGTGCCTGATAATGGGACCACACTTCGGCCGGCCTCCCTCATGAATCTGTTGTGATTCTTGTTAACATCATCGGTGGCAGGTCTGCTTTGATCCCTCCAAGCACATACATAAAACAGAGGGGAGAGCAGTGAAATGGAACCCAGCAAGGTGTGGATTTTATGGGCAGCACTGTTAATGTTGCCCAAGGCCAAGAGACATGTGAAGATGCCTTTTCTTGGTTATGCTGTAGTATCTACTAAAGGTCTTCAAGGTTTGAAGCACTTACATAAAATATTAATACATTATAGACTTTAAAAGCCTTTATTTAAAAATGCAGTAAAATGCAGATGCCACCAAATAACCTGGAAGTTTCCGCCTTCATTACTCTGCATTATATGAGGTCTTTCAAAACAAGATTGCTTGAGTTTGGCTTAAAATCTAAAATTTAAAGGAATAGTTCATCTAAAATATAAGTTTTCATCATTTAGTTACTTGCTTGTCATTTCAAACCCAAATTCATTGTTTTGTGGAACACAAAATGGCTCCTGAAGTTGTACCATATGTGTTGTGTGAGGAATAGAATAAAATAATATAGTCCAACAGGTTCTTAAATTTCTCATAAAGTTATCATGGCATGCCACCGAATTTGAAAATTTCAAAGTTGTATGAAAATTAAGAATTATAAAAGTTTGGGGCCAGTAAGATGTTTTAATGTTTTTAAAAGTAGTTTGTTATAGTCACAAGGCTGCATTCATTTGATCAAAATGCAGTAAAAATAATATTTATATTTCTGTGGAAACATTTTTTTTTTTTCAGGATTCTTTGAAAGCTCAAAAGATCAGCATTTATTTTGAAATATTTTTTTTTTTAGTCTTTACTGTCAATTTTAATCAATTTAATGTATCCTTGCTAAAAAGTGTTAAAAAAAAAAACTTATGGGCCTCAAACTTCTGAATGGTAGCACAAGTCATATAGACCACATTTATAATGTCTTTCAAACTTTTTTCTTTTTATGTAAAACAGCAGTGTGAACATTCTGCTAAACTTCTCCTTTTGTACTCCTCAATAGAAATAAAAGAAAATAGAAGTCATACAGTTTTGGAACAACATGAGCATGAGCAAATGATGACAGGCATTTTATTTTCGGGTCAGCAGCTTTGAAACACTGGATTGGCTGGGCTGTAATAATTGTATAATATTCTTAAGAAAGAATAAAGAATTGGCCTTGATTGCATCATCATTTCATTTCATTGTTAAGGAAGGAATTCAGTAGCAAAGCCTTAGCGCTAGAGAAGATAATGCCCAGTTTGCCCTTTGTACTCATGCCGTCCAATGAAAAACCTCCATACACCATTCCTGACTCTTTGTTAAATAGTCTTTGGTGTCCAATAGCAACCGGTTGCATCTAGAAAATAAGAACAGATACTGCTAAGCTCTATTTATGAGTAACTCAACTCTGCTATTATTATCACACGTTGTCTTTTGAAATAAAAATCTGCTTCAAGCAAGTGGTGTGATCGAGAATGCTGTTTTACTGTCACGCAGGAACACCAGTCACAACACACTGTGCATGTGTGACAAGTTTTGCAGTTGTTGTTCTGATCCACGTTTTATCTCTGCTTTTTCACCAGACAGACACAAAGTGAGTGCAAAAAACTGTCTTCTTTCAGCAGTGTCCTTCCTTTAAGGTCTCGACACACAAACAGCTTTGTCTTCACTGTAGAGCCCTGCACGGGCCTCAAATAATAGGCCCTAGCCCAGCCGAGCCGAGCCGTCTTTTTTCCCCCTTCTCCCAAAACAGCTTATACTACTGTTTCAGCTATTAAAATAGTTCAGTTTTGTATGTAATGGCAAAGTAATTATATTTTGTTTACTTTTTTAATTAAGTTATTTTAGAAAAACTTTTGGAGCATTTTTTGTGTGTTATAAGTTTTTGTTTTTTAAAGTAACGAAGCGACAGTGACAGTGAGCTGATAGCCTATGTTTGATCAATTTAGCCTTCTGAAATCCTCACGACTTGCATAAAATAAAATCTATAGATATAAAACAGTTCAAGCATATAACAATGTTTAACCGTTAAACCTAGATAAATGTGCGCTATATCCAATAGTTTGTGCGTTGAGAGTGGAAGCTGAAGCGTGCTTTGCAGGACATGGAGGCACCAGCGTGATCACTTGCATTTTTTTCAGTGGATACACTGTCATTTTTGCTCACAAAGGTAAGAGTAATACATCACTCACAGTATCAACAAACCATTGTGCTTTTATAAAATAAAGAAAACAAACATGATACGCTTTCCACCGTCTCGTCTTGAATGGAGTGCTTAACAAAAATGAACCGAAACTCAGCGAATACATGCTTCATAGACATGATACACTTCTCTCTAAGTCGCGTCTAATGAGGAGATGGTGAGTCAGGATCGGCAATTTCATCCTTGCAACACCGATTTAGAAAACACTAGTTTATTAGTGAATAAGTCAAATATTTCCTTACTATTTCCCTTGACACATTCATGGTAATTACTTTTGCTGGGGCTTTGCGGCAAGCTTATTCCTATTGCATGCATTTGAACGCAGAACTCTTCAGCTGCGCTGACAGCATGCATGCTGCCGCTGCTGCTGAGGGACACTAAACACCGTCGAGCCACTCTTGACAGTTGCGTTAGCATGGTCTCATGTTGTTTCCACCAGAGTGGCAATTTTTTTTCATTACTAATTGATGGATGTCTAAAATATAAAAATAAGGAGAGACCCGGTCCGGCCCGGCTCACGTCTGAACTATGATGTGAAAATTGGCCTGAAGACCGGCCCTAGGGGTGTAAAAAAAGTCGGGGCCAGTCAGGCCCGGGCTGAAATGCAGGGCTCTACTTCACTGAAAGAAATCTGCATGTGGACAATGGCTCCCTCCTCCTCGAATTTAAGAAGCACCCCACATTTCACCCCCTACCCTGCTTCTCACCCAACTTCACAAAAGGGCCCCGTGCTCCAACCCCCAGCTTGGCAGAACAACGCTTAAGAGCTCCACAATGCTCCCCCCTTCTCCATGGCAACAACAACGGAGAGCCAGAGCTTTTCAAAACTCTTTTTCCCAGACTTCCTTCAGAGGACATCCATGAGGAGACCCAATAGGATGTTTCGGTTCCATTACCTGAGGATTTAGAAGGCGGTCATCTTGCTTAATGCAAGTTAGCCAGTTGAAAGGGCCAGCATATGTTATGATTTGGCTGCTGGTCCCCACTAGACTTCTTAACTATCTTAACCAGCAAGATTTTCTTGGACCTTCTGGTCTAGCAATCACCAAAACAGGCACCTAACCAGCAAGGAAATTAATGCTGGTCTATGTAAGCATTAAATGTGACCTGATAGCTTGATCTCTGCTTTTCTCTGAAAGGTTCACAGATTCCCTGCATGGTTTAGATGCTTTGAAACGCTGATATGAGATAAAGATTCCATACATGATGATTTAGAACGTGCCGCAATAAGGATAAAGACATGTGTGCTGCCATTAACTGGAGAAATGTGTGCGCCACACGCTTTGCATCAGCTGCTGCATGATATTTCACTTAGACCAAGAGGGGATGGATGAAATACATCAAAAGATAAAGATGAAAAGATCAAAGATTATGAGAGGTGCCCTACCTTTAAAATAAAACTGTAGATCAAAAGTACAGCTGAAGAATTAACCACAGATGGTCTCTTCCTGGCAGCTCACTTTCTCAAATTAGATATCGATTTATCACTCAAAATCCAGAAGCGCTCTAGATAAGGCTGAAAAAGTTATCTTGACAAACTGTTATGGAATGCACCCCTGGGATTCAGTCAAGTTTACTGAGTGAACATAAAATGATGCAAAATAAGTAGCACTAGAGATGAGGCTTTGTGCTGCGAAAGAGAAGAACCACTGTGTCAACATGAATGTAGATGTTGCTTCATATACTGTAAGTGTAATACTTCAGATTTTAAAAACTTACAGTGTGCTTAAATAAAACTGCATTTATATTAATGCAGTGGAAAATGTGTGGACTAAAAGTTATGTCCTTCGATATGTCAAATAAGCACAATGCATCAACTCAAATTCCAAAACTTTTTGAAACTCAGGGAGCTTTTAAAAAACTTTTTGAAACTCAGGGAGCTTAACATTGTGATGTTGTTTTTTTGTTTATTTAATAATATTGGTTCATATTCAACTTTTGTTGTTGTTGTATGTAACTCTGCAAGTGGTCTTGCATTTAAAACTACTTTGAAGCATTTTTAAAAATAATTTTATTTCTAATAAAACATATGTAATTGATTTAATCTAAAAATGTTTATATTGAAAGTATTTATATTAAATAAATATTTCTTAAGTGCAAATGATCTTTAAAAATGTTTTAAAAATGGATACGCTAAAAAAGAAATATGTAAATTAAAAAAAGCTATTCATATATACCTTTGTAAAAAAGTAATACATTTAAAATACATTTATTTCATAGTAAGTATAGGTCAAATCTATTGACATATTTATTGACATGTCACTCGAGACTTACTGATATAAAATTATAATTAAACTTTATTCGGAGTACTGCTTGTGTGCAAGACACATTTCTTAAAATTAAGCCTAAAATGTGTTTTAATGTCACTATTGATGAGGATTTAAATGCAAGATATTTAAAGTGTACCTAAAGTATACTTGCAATAGCTCTACTTTAGCACAATCAAATATACTTCAGTATTTCTTTATTTGGACCTAATCACTATTTCCGCACAAAGGGATAGTTCACCCAAAAAATGTCTCTATTTACTCACCCTCATGTTGTTCCAAACCCAAATACATTTAAGTATATTTATTTTTCACTATGGTATATATAGAAATTGTATTAATCATAAGTTGCACTGAGAAATGTTTGTGTTCTCTTTCTATTGTCACTGTGTACTAGGAAGTTATTTGCCTGCCCACTAAGCAGCAACACATGGCATTTCTGAGAATCAAATTAAGTCAGAGTGTGTCACTGGAATCACATGATAAAGGGGCATCTTTGCTATCTGGCTGATCCTGATCCTCTGTAAGCTGTGACAACCATTAAACAAAAGTAATCAAAACAACACAAAACAAACTCTACTTGTACCCAGCCTACGTAGGAGTTTTAAAGGCTCTTCAATTAATCCCCTGCATTTTCTTGTCAAATGTGACATCTTATACAAGACAAACAAGTTTTATCACTGTGAATCTATGAAAAGCTATCACTCCATGGACATCAGTTCTTATTCTGATATCACGTGATATCTTGTTGTGACATGTAACATGGTTTTCAACTTATGGATGGATTTCAGTTATTTCAGGTTTTTTTCTTTTTTTTTCTTTTTTACTTAAATTAACCAAGGGACATGTTATAGCTTGGGAATGCCAAATGTGAATAAAAACTAACTTGAAATCATAAGTCAAGTCGAAACCTCCTTTGACACATGATCAGTCACTGTCTAATAGGCAGGACAGTCTGAAAGCTTTGGCTCCTGGGAAAACGTACATGAAACGAACAAACTGACAGGTAAGAATGACATTTGATTTCTCAGAGTTTGAAAGGAAGAAGGGCTGACTAACTTTTATTCATGTTTGTGCATGATAGTTGTTAGTGGGAATATGTTCTAGGATGTACGGATCTTAGGAATGTGGGGGAAGATCAACAACAGTTAATATGAAAATGGCTGGAGAGAAGCAATTTAGACAAAATTACATCTTACTATCAAACCACAGTCTAGGGTAGAAGAGACTATGAAAGAGTTTAAAAAGTCACATCAGTCATTGTGAGATTTAAAGTCAAATAGGTAGATATAAAATCACATTGGCTAAACAAGGTCACATTTTTTAATGAAAGTCACAACTGGAAGAATTAAAATTGTTATGAGATATTTTGGCAATTACTTTTTTGAGGTGTAAACAAGCTTTAAAAACATCTCATATTCACTGAATAATATATTGCAGACAAAGAATATATAAATTGATGGTAACTTCAGAATTGCTGCAAATAAATAAGCTTAAGCTTGATAATTGTTGTCATGGATATGCTCACTATGGAGTGGAAACAAATATTGTTGAGCACGAACAGAGACACAGTAAAGATATATAAAATAATTTAGGGATTCAGGGACTGAGAACCCGCCTGAAGAGAAGAGCATACCAGACAGCACACAGGGAGGCAGATCACTATCACTAAGAGCATCAAAGAAAACCAATTAACACAGTGTGAAAAGAATAAAGCTCGCATAAATCCACTTCTACTATAGCAAGGCAACCCGCAAAGGAGATTTTGGAAATCTCTCAACTACTGCACACAACCTTAGGCCAAATAATTGACTGCTTTTTAAAAGAGAAACTGTGGCCAAATAATGTGGTATCATGTGAGTCTCACCTGAAACCGTCACCCTCATTGTAGCCTCAAGCGGCCTGTTGTTATCCAAGTCCTTGCTTAGCTTTAGCTCCCCAGTGTCTTGATTGAGAATCAGAAGTTTGAGCTCATTTCCCTCAAGAAACGTGTAGAGGAGCTTGTCGGACACATCTGGATCACGAGCAGGCACCTTCCCAATAACTCCGGTGGGAAAGCTGCTGGACTTATTGGTGATGTAGTTGTTGAAAATGATCTCAAAATCCTGTAGAACTGGGACGTTGTCATTGACATCTACTAGGAGGACATGTACAGTGGCCCGGCTGACAAGCGGGGCTGAAGTGGCCTGGATCACTATTACATATTCCATCTTGGTCTCAAAGTCTAGGTCAGTAAGGGCGATTAGATCTCCGCTAAAGATGTCGAGCTGGAAGACTTCAGGAATATTGCCCTCTACAATCTGGTACAGGATCTGGGCGTTGGTACCTTCATCTGGGTCTGTGGCACTTACGCGGGCAAGAGTGGATCCTACTGCACTGTTTTCCTCCACATAAAAGTACAATTCGTCCTTCTCAAACACAGGGGCATTGTCATTTATGTCCAGCA
The DNA here is from genome assembly GCF_018340385.1 of Cyprinus carpio. NCBI lineage: Eukaryota > Metazoa > Chordata > Actinopteri > Cypriniformes > Cyprinidae > Cyprinus > Cyprinus carpio. The sequence continues at coordinate 13,311,535 of NC_056621.1, read as the reverse complement.
CGGACACATGAATGTCCACAGCTGCTTTGAGAGGGGGCACTCCTTTGTCCACCGCAAACGCCTTGAGGTTATACAGCGCAACGTTTTCCCTGTCCAGTTTGCGGGCCGTTCTAATGATCCCAGAGTAAGGCTCAATGAAAAAGTCCCCCTCACCATCATCCCCTCCCTGAAAGGTGTAGCTGAGTCGACCGTTAGATCCAGAGTCTCTGTCTGAAGCGGATACCTGGAGTACACTTGTGTATACCGGTGCATCCTCAAACACTGTTCCCTGGTAGATGTCCCGGAGGAACTGGGGTGCATTGTCGTTGGCATCAAGAACAATGATCTCTACATAGGTTGTGTCTGATTTCTGGGGGATGCCGTTGTCTCGGGCAATGATGGCTAGTGTGTAGGAGGCCTGATCTTCATAGTCGATCTCAATTAGAGTTGTGATTGCACCAGTGTCAGGATCAATTTTGAACTGTGGCACATTGTCCTCCATTACATAAGTTATGCGGGCGTTTTCACCAGTGTCTTCATCAGTGGCACTGATGACCACGACGGTGGAGCCTACGGGTCGGTCCTCGCTCACTAAAACCTGGTAGTTGGCACTTTGAAATACTGGTCGATGGGTGTTGGCATCAGTCACATTAATGAAGACTTGAGCTGTGTCGTGGCGCGTACCATCCGAGGCGGTGATTGTTAAGAGATACTGCCTTTCTTGTTTGTAGTCCAGAGGTAGCGCTAAAGTAATTAGTCCACCTCCGCTCTGGCTGGTAATAGCAAACCTGTTCCGAGTGTTCCCACTAGATATTTGGTATGTGACCATGCTGTTTACATCCCTGTCTACAGCAGTGACTGTAAGCACACTGGTGCCCACAACTGCATCCTCATTGACTTTTAGGTTATACAAGTGCTGTGTGAAGGTTGGGACATTGTCGTTTACATCTAGTATAGTGACACTTACACTAGCTGAAGATGACATTGTAGGAACCCCGTGGTCTCTGGCCTCAACACCAAAATTGTAAAACTCTGTAGTCTCCCTGTCGAGCTCAGCACTAACTGTAATCCATCCGGTGTTGTTATTGATAATGAATGGAAAACTAGGTGAAGTATCAGTCAGCATGTATTCCAAATGAGCATTGTAACCTGAATCAGCATCGATAGCTTGGATGTGTAACACAGAGTAACCTACAGGAACATTTTCTAACACTGAGGCTTGAAAAGGCGTGCTGACAAACATGGGTGCGTTATCGTTGATATCTAGCACTTGGATCACAACCATACCTGTGCCATTAATTAGAGGCGGCCGTCCTCCATCTTGAGCTTTCACTCTAAGTGTGTACTCTCTCATCATCTCATAATCTAGAGGCCTGATAACATCAATGACTCCCGTAGGGGAGTGTATGTAAAACTGTCCCTTTATATTTCCATTGATGATGCTGTAATGTACTTTTGCATTATTTCCAGCATCTTTATCCGTAGCCTTCACCACAGCCACTTGAGAGTTCACGGCTATGTTTTCAGGAACTTGAACTACATATCGCTTCTCGCTGAACTGAGGGTAGTTATCATTCTCGTCCTCTATTAAAATGTGCACCGTGGCTGTGGCAGTACGTGGCCCGGGCTCTCTGCCCTGGTCGTTAGCTTCAACAAAAAGCTTATACTGGGTTTTGACTTCTCTGTCTGGTCTGACTCTGGTTTTGACCAACCCATTCCTTGGATCAATTTCAAAGAAAGTGTTCACCTCATCACCATTCACAATCTTATAAATCATATTGGCATTAGAGGGCGCGTCTCCATCTGTAGCCCTAATAGTCATCACCTCAAAGCCTACTTCAACATTTTCTCGAATACTAACCCTATACTCATTCTGTTCAAAAACCGGCGCGTGGTCGTTAGTATCACTGACTGTAATAGTGAGGTACGCGATAGCTGATCGTTTAGGGGTTCCCCTATCAGTAGCAGTAACTTTAAACACATGAGTGTCTTTAACTTCCCTGTCTAGAGGCTGTAGAGTAGTTATACCTCCCGTCTCAGGGTTAATTTGAAATAAATTGTTAGAGCGGCTGTCAAAAAGAGCTTCCATATCGTATTCGATAACACCGGCGTCTCCGTCATCGGCGTCGAACGCTTTGAGGGTAATGACTCGCGTTCCCGAGGGCTCGTTCTCTGGCACTGATACCTGGTAGTTTGGGAGCTGAAACTGAGGAGCGGAGTTCACGTTTCTTTTTTGACGTTTAGCCCACGGGTCTAATTCCCTGCTTAAGTGCAACTTAACATCTACAAATAAAGAGCTATTTAGTGAGTTAGGCAATAAACAAAGCAAATTTGCCTCATCTCCCTGTTTATGAGGTAAACAGAGGTTCGCGCCTGTGAGGGAAATAACAAGCTGCTGGTCTTTCGCTACGCACCTACCGCGAAACATTTGGGAATTCCGCAAGGATACAGGCAAACGTTCGTAAATGTTTATTGGTAACGAGTCCAAAGAAAAACATGTCTCATACCCAGTCAACAGATACATGTAGGCATCTGGATTAAGATTTTTTCTTTTGTATTTGATGAAGCAGTTCTGACCATGCACGAATGTATTGAAATGAAGCAGTATGAAGTTTTCCGAAAGCAGCGATTTAATCCGCAAATACAGTGGCACGGGATTTCTCGGTAAACGAGTGCAGTCAACTTTGCGCGCGACTGATAGCAGCCCATCACTTCGCCCGATCTTCACGAAGTGTCGTAAAGACTTATCTGTGAGACTTCTGTCGATTCTGTACGTCCATTCTGGTCCGACTGATACATTTGCCAGTGTTGCACCAGGCTGGATGGATCCCGACAGATGCAAATCCACGCATCCAAACGGTGGGAGATGAATAAGTAATCCAAAACACATCCATATCACTGGCAATTCCATGGCTCACGCGCATCTCATTCGGAAAATTATTCCAAACGACCCAGAACGCCTGCAGACCGCAAAATTCCAACCATTCCTGTAACGTGAAAGTGCACATTGGGTCAAGGCATGTTTCTGTGTGCTGAGCAGCAGGGACCAGAGAGCTGCACTGATAAGTTTCAATGAGTAACACTGCTCTTCTCCCTCCCCTCACACAACCATTTGCATGGACCTGCTCATGCATTGTGATTTTGAAATAGGCTATCCAATGAGCTCAACCGAAAAGCTTTCATTCTTGGCTATCAAAGAGCAATGTTTTAAATTTAAATGTAAAACGAAACATGTTGTCAATCCACTTTTTCACGTTGTAAACTCTTCTTTAAAATTTATTTTAATGTAAAGGTTTGTAATGTATTTCTAAAGACTGCCTAAAGAAAAAAGTAAAAAACAACAACAAAAAATAAACAAAAAACAAAACAAACGACAACAGAAAAACAAAAACGAGTTGTGTAGTCTACACATAGGCTACACACTGTTGGTTTTTCAAATTTCATAATCATTTAGCCTAAATATTTTTAACCACGTTGTCAAAAGCCTACTTTATGTAGAACAATGTACACGATATTTTAAAATCATATTATTATTCTAACAGCCTACATTAAACATTAAATACAATACTCTTCTATTTTAGTAGCCTACTTATGCTTTTTTATTGATCTGTATTTCTAAATGATCTGATTTCCTGAAAACGTGTTGAAATACATTTTATTTATCCTGAGGAAATATACTTCATGTTCCATTCTTCTTTCTCATTCCACAATATAAAACGGCATGAAATGGAATTTAGTTTACATTTACCCACATAAGATAAAACAGGGTTTGATGATAGTAGCAGTGATCTAGTCTTGGGTGAGTACTGTACGCCCCCTTGTGCATACTTCTATTATTTAGTAACATTACTCTCACCACCTCTACATCTTTTGGTTTGCCTACAGCGCCCACATTAAGCATTTGCCACACCTAAAAATGTATGAATAAGATAACATATAAAACAAAGCGACAATTATTGTAAAGAGAAATAGCACAATAGTACACAGTAAGAAAATACTGCACAAAGATGTTTTCAGGTCTTAAATAAATAAATAAAAAAGATAGACTTACTGTCTTTAACACATTAAAAAGACAAACAGAACATTAGAAGATCTAATATGATGAATCACTCCTGTGGTTACTCTGCTAGTCAGTACTTGAGAGGAACTTACTTGATGCCAAATGACTTTTACCTATCTGGTCCCAAAGTAATTGGGGGAAAATGGCTAAATCAGTAAAATTAGTTCGGAGAAAAAGCTCTACAATAATTCATTTGATATACCTGTTGTGTCTAACATTCTGGAAACATTACTTATCAAATCATGGTTGATAAGAGGGAAGAAAAGTGAAAATTTGCAAAGTGGCCTGGAATACACATTGTCTGACCATTAAGAAAAAAAAAAAAACCTTTACAAATGTGATTTGATAACCAATGGTATGTGCTCTGATCACATATTTCTTTACATACTGCTTAATTTTGATAAATTGACTTAAGCCTGAAATACACTACACAATTTCTAAATAAACATTATATGCTTGTCAATCTTGCAATTGGCTATAAAGAGAACAATTGTACATCATACACTTAATGACTGATCACATGCTAACAGACTTTCAGATCATTCTGAACACAACAAACTCATGCAGAAACATGCGTCTCATTACCAGGAGATGCATGACTAATGAAAACAAAATGTGTTATGAAATCAGTTTAGAATAATGTTTGATATCTTCATAGATGGAATCAAAGTCTGAAACTAAAAATAAAAGATCAGTTTATGCCACCATCATACTCTACACGATTTTCTGTGAAATCTGTCAACTCAAATCTGTGGACTAGCTCTGACTTTCAGCAAACAGCATGTATTGGTCCAGACTGTAAAAGTTATGTAACTTATGTAAGCCTTTATAAACCCAAATTATAATTATTCAAGGGATAGTTCACCAAAAAATTTAAACTCTGCCCAAATACCTCCCAAATAACTTAATTGGTGTTTCATGGTTTGAAATGACATAAGGGTGAGTAAATGACAGAATTAATTTTTTTGGGGTGAATTATCCCTTTAACTAGCTTCAATCTTTGTGCCCAGAAGTAATGAATGTCAAACCATAAATCTGAACAGAATTCAAGTTTCATTTATTGCAGTTGTTGGATACAACATTATGTAAATGTTTCAAACAAAACTGTTAAATTCAAAAAAAGTCCCCCACCCCACTCAACTATTCATTATTCCATGGATCTCCCTGAATGAGGGACATTAGTACAAAAATGGCAGCAATGGGGATCATCATATTGTAAGTTATCAGTGAAGACAAACAGCCCAGGCAGCTTAGTGTTGTTTCTGACTAGATATGGTTATCCATCTATGGTCAAACTGTCTGATAGAGCCGACAAAGCCAGGATGCTACTGGTAATACGGTCTATATCGTGACTGGTCGGGGTGGTGAGGCCCTGGCATCTGTCCCTGTGTTGGCGGCCCCTGCATACAGGGCGGATGGGGGCCATGAGGATTGGGCCACATCCCCGGGCTCATGGCGCTTGGTTGGGTGAAAGGTGGGCTAAGAGTGCCTTGGTCCTGTGGCACTGAGTTTGGGTTGTAGTGGTGCGCACTGACTGGGGGAATGGGACCAGGTGGAGGGTGATTCATGTAGGGTGGCAACTGGCTGATGATGTGTCCGGGTGGAGGTGGTGTTGACATGGGTGGTGCTTGGTTGTAAACCATGTGAGGTGTAGCTGAGCCCTGCGGTGGGTGCTGCATGGGGATGCTGAGAGGGGGTGGTGGGGGTGGCGGAGGCCCGTAATGTGGTTGTTGTGGTGGAGGCATGATATGATGTGGGTGGGACACCACTGGTTGGCTGGCGTAATCGCCAGGGTGATGGTGTGGAGGCGGGCCGGGAGGAGTCTGTGGGTGTGGCTCACGGGGGGAGGGGCCTGAGCTCCCCGAGTCATCATGAATGGGCACTGTAATGAGGTTGCTATGCTTACGTGTAGTCACTGTGGCGATTCGGAAGGTCTCTGGGGGGAGGGGCCGTGGGGAGGGTCCAAGATCGGATGGCGAGGCTGGAAGTGGATGGTTGTAGGTATCGTGGCCTTGCACAGGGTGAGGAATGAGAGGGTGTGTTTTAGCCAGGTGAGGAGGCGGTGGAAACCGGAAGCGGTCTGGTGGGTTGGAGGCCAAAGTCGGGTGTGGCGGATCCAGGCGAGAGGATCCGGTCTTGCTGGCCCTCATGTGGCGATGGTTGATGTGGGCCTGCAGGTCTCGCTGTGAGAGGTAGGTGCGTTTGCAGCCTTGCACGATGCTGCACATGAAGAGGGAGCCGCGCAGGCACTGCTCGATGCGCTGGACTGGGTCTGAACAGCTATAGAGGGACAGACTGAACTTAAGATTTAGTATGGGAAGTGGACTTAGACACACACTACTTATAATATTACACATTATGATTTCCATTTAGATTTGGAGATATTTACATCAAGAATGAAGAAAAAAAAAAAAAACTGTAATTCACATTGCCCTCTAAAAGACTAGAAACACCCTAGACAAAGTTTTTGGACAGTAGCAGCATAAATTCACATAATTTACTGGCATACATATATCATAGTAACTTCTACCTAAGCAATTATCAACTAATTTAATTTTCTTTTAGATTATATAATAATGGAAGTATATACAGGTCATATTGAGACTGTGATGCCTGATTACTGGAGAAATTTAAGTACAGGTTTACTTGATGGACAGTTCAAATTAGTACACAATAGACTAATTAAACACAGCTAGCTATAACATTTTTATATTTTTTTTTGAATTCATCAATTATTGGTTTCCATAAGCATCTCCAGATTTACACTCAAATGTTTCCTCTTTGCAAAAAATCTATTACAGACAGTCATTTCTGACTTATTAATAATTTATAATAATTAATTCAAACTGACTGTTTGATGTCCAAATAGCAAACAAAACCACAACAACAGTTATGCACTGATATTAAAATTCTAGCTTATGTGATAGCCAATTTGTTTTTATTTAATGGCTAATAACTGACACATGACACATTTTTTTTTTTTTTTTTTTGCTAATAAAACAAAAAACAGCCATCACAAAAAAAAAGATTTATGCCGATATTGCTGAAAATCCCATTATGACCAAAAGTAATTTAATACTAAAATCATAGTCCAGAAAAATTTGAAAAATTGTATATCATGACATCCCTTCTGGAAAATCAACCTTAAAATGTTAAAAAATATAAGACTACACAATTTGCCTATTTTTGGTACTCTAGTGAGTTATTAAAAAAATTATTTAATTAAACAGTTTACATCTAATTATTTTTTGTGAAAATTCATGGTCACAAAACCAAAATAACATTAGACATAAACATAAAACTTAAAATTATGATTTATGATATAAATTATGATAATAAAGTTGTTCTAATTAAATAAAGCTTGCTGAATGAGTATTGTTTTCATATCAAAATCCATTCTATGGATTTTTTACTTTCATCTGTCCACTCTATGTATAGAAATAGGTACTCTTAATAGTACAACTCCCACAACAATCTCGGATATTTAAGACAAGCACGTTGCATCTGAACCACATCCTCTTATTCTAACACCTACAGACGTTAGCAAGGAAACGGAACATACTAAAATTTTCAGATTTGTTTGCATCCCACTGACAACATTTAGGGAAATTTACAAAACACTACCTTCACTCAAACTTTACAGTATATATCCGGAATAGACACTTTGTGTTTTTCACCTATAACTCAAATTTCAAAACAAGATAAAATCCACTTTAACAAACTGATGTTGGAGAAACTCACCCAGGGCACATCTTATCACATTTCTTCTCGTAGTGCACTGCACAGTCATAGCAGAAAACATGCTTACAGGGAATCTGAAGAAAAAAAAGAAAAAAAATTTTTTTTTAATGAAAGATCTCCAGCAGTATAAACAATGTTTTAGGGTCTTCAGCATCCTTCTTACCATTCGCCCATAGATCTTTATGGGCAGACCACACTTGTCACAAAAATGAATTGGAGTGTCATCTTTAACTCCTATCAAGTTGAGCTGAGAAAAATAAGCAGATCTCACTCATTTCAAATATGCTATTAATTATTAAAATATTGTATTAAATATTTGCATTATTAGAAAAATACTTTTCAAAACATAATCTAATTTGTTGTAATTAATTGATGATAAATGTGTAACCTTATAATCCCAGAAGATTGGCTGAGGGAATCTGCGCTGGTTTCCATAAGCATCTCCAGATTTACACTCAAATCTTTCCTCTTGGTTATAGCTGAACGGCTCTGGAGATCACAAAAAAGTTCATAAATAAAAGAAAGACAAATAATATATGGCAAAAAAATAATCAATAATAATTAATCACCACTACGGTTTTATCCAGACAGAGCAAAAATGTGATTTATTTGAATATGTGATTTATTTGCATTTATTTATTTATGGTCTGACAGAGCAATAATGTTATTTATTTGTGTTTTTGAATAAAGTGATGTTATAATATTAAAATTATGAATGTTGATATAAGATGCTAATTATTTTAATGTTTTATTTTAATAGCTACAATCTGACAGACAGTCTTGGGGTGCGTTTCCCAAAAGCATCGTAAGCCTAAGTAGACTGTCGCTCCATTGGTTTCAATGGGTCTGCGATGTACTTAAGCTTACGCTGCTTTTGGGAAACCAGCCCAGAAAACACATCAGATTTACGCGTAAGTGTGAACGAGATGAAAACACATTCTTCTGCACACCAACCTTCTTCGTTTTTTGAGGGCAGTCTGGTGTCGGGACGCTGGGGTCGGGTGGGCAGCTTGCCTCTTTCCGTCTGTTTCGACAGTAACTTGATTGGGATCTGTCTGCGAACATCAAGACCTCCAAGGGATCCCGAACCATCAGTTCCTTGAAGGTCATTGTCTGGAAAAGCAAACAGATAACATCATTAAAAAGTCATCTACATTAACAAGCACAATATTAAGTTACTGATACATTATAGATACACAATTCAGTACTACATTACACAATACTATCTGGGATATGAAAAATGAAATCCTTTATTTAAAACGGGCAATATAGTACTGCTACAGACATTAGGGATTAGTATAATGTAATTTATTAAACTAAGGAACACATAATAAAAGTGAGACCTGTGCTATTCAGCAGTGATAAAAATGTGCTTAATAAAAAGTGGAGAAGCTAAATTTACTAAACTAAGAGTAACTTAACGTAACTTACGTAGGATGTGCAGAGTTGTAGTCTTAACCAAAACGCATATACAATACCTTACACAGTAACCAACGACTATTACAGTGTTTAAATAGATTCTTGGGGTTCTAATTTGAATCTGGCACTTGCTGGACGCGCGCTCCTCGAACGTTAACTTACTTGGTCATGTCAGCGGCTAGCTGGATAACGTAACGTTACATCCAATAAAAAAAATGTGTTTACTGACAGCACACACAAACGGATAAATGACAGCAAGGGCTCGCGGCTTTACTGGACAGCCGGTTACCTTTCACTCGGAAACATTTTGGGATTTTAAACCGAAAGGCTGCAGTAAAATACTTCGTTACATTAGCTCGTAGCTCACCATTCTGGTCCATGACTTGACGCTGTGCATCCTGCGCTGAACTGATGGGAGTGGCTTCGTGTAGTTTGGAGTTCAACGTTGCGCACAATTTACGCATGTGATGTCTTCCGTCATGTCTGTTTTGTAATGTGTCAAGTTTTTATTGTTATGTCTGTTTTGTATTTTATTATTATAATTTTTTTTTTATTTTTTGTAATTTTTTTTTGTTTTAAATTTTTATTGTTTTTAATTGGTGAAAAAAGCAAAATTGTTTAAAGTATTTAATGAAAGGATTTGTAGTTGTTGAAGAAGCAAAATCACACAATATCAAAGTATAACTTTAATTTTATATATATATATATATATATATATATATATATATATATATATATATATATATATATATATATATATATATATATATTATATATTTATTTATTTATTTTTAAAAAACACCTTTTCAAAAAACACAACAAAAATAAACTTACTATATCAAAATTAAAATGATTTTTTATATTATATTATATTATATTATATTATGTTGTTATGTTATATTATATTATATAAGTCCAGGATAACCTCTGTTATAAGAGGTTTCAACACCAAAGTTCAGAAATATTAACAGAATCTTATGTCCACAAAAGTAGACAAATAGCCTATTAATAGGACAGTCTGAAATATCATGAAACACATCGGAAATGCATTGTGGCTCAGCTTGTTGAGATGCGAAAACATCATCTGAAGCCTGATTTAAAAGGCATTATTTGGCAGATCAAATTGTGCTGTAGGAAAAATCAGTCTATCCGAGGTATGCAACCTTCCATCTCAATCATTTCTGGCCAGCTTTCGTACTTATTGGTTTCCCTGTCATTCTTTATGTGCTGAAAAAGACAGAAAAGGGAGAGAAATTGATGGATCTGAAAAGTGTTTTCATGGATTTGGAAAGTGTTTTGGTTGATTTAGGAATCCTGAGCACATAAGTGGGTGAATTTTTGTGTTATAGTTTTCTTCCCTCCCACAAAGAGCCAATTATCTCTGAATTTTAACTGGGAAATATATGAACTTCCAAGCTCTGCAATAAGTGTCCTTGCTTCATCATTAAGTCTGTCATAAAGGAATCATATACATTATGACATGATGAGACAACACCATGATAAGATGCACATACATGATGAAAACAGAGATAGAAATTCTACTCTACTTTGTGGCTGGATCATCAAAAGTGGCGATCAACACAAGAGAACCATCCTCGATTGACTTCAGAAACTCTATCAGCTCCTCAACCTCTGTCATCAACAAAAAATTTATTACATACATGGCAACTGAGAATGCAAATCAGTATTTATAATGCAAAATTATTAATTAACAGCATGGTGTAGCTAAGCAAAGATACAACATACTTCCATTCCACATATTGAAGCTGCCAGTGCTGACGTGTTCACCTGTTTTTTCTGAATTTTTTTATGAAAAGTAAACAAGAAATGTTAAAAATTTGTATTTATACCTTTAAGAAATATTTCTATGAAAAAATATAAAATTTTTATATTAGACAAAAATAAATAACTTTAAAACAAATTATACTGAATTATGCAAAAAGAAAACATGTTTGAATGAATAAATAAAAACAAAATAAACTGAATTTAAAAATAATAATAATAAAAGTGAAGCTAAAGCAAAACATAGTACCTTTTTAATTCAGCTTTTTTAAAGCAAAATTACAAAGCTCAACATACTTACCATTGACAACAGCAATATTAATTCCTGGTCGGTTTCCTCGTGTGTCTTTCTCTATTATCCTAAAGCAAGATGGCAGAACTAGTTTCAATTCTGTTAAATAGCACTTATGGCATTCATTTTATTATTCACTAAAAGTACAGACTGTAAATTTGACAACTTTACATTTTCCCCTCAAAGCATATTTGTGGTCCAATGATGTTTGTTGCGCCACTGTAAATCTTAAATGTATAATCATTTCCAGGACACGGTTTTGCAAGGCCACATTTGCCTTTAGGACCTGATAAAACATACAGACACAGACATTAAAAGCATACCCGTTTTTTACACTGTACCAGACCAGATTGTTTGATAATTGCTTACCATCATCTTTGTGATTATCAGTTTTCAGTTGGAAAGAAGCTGCCCCGCCCACTGACCTTCCTGGGTTTTACAGACACATAAAACATGCATTGTATAGATTGTATAGAAGGAATTATAAAAAACAAATGCATACATAACATACATAAAAACAAACATACAGTACATACATACACATAAATGTAACTCACCTACTAAATTTGATAATGTTAATTCAGGATTCGTCTGCAGGAGTCTGAGGACTAGGCTTATGGATATTATGAGGGCAGCCACCATGAAAACGAATCTAAATTTTTCTGTGAAAGCAATTTATTTGTGATTATATATAATTATCTTATACAGTAGTATTCACCTTTGACTGTAGATTTAATGTCCACATATTACCTTGCTCCTAATAGGGTGAGTTCAGTAAAAAAAAATAAGACAATTCAAGATATATTACAGTTTTTCATGGTTTTAGATCATATTGGTCATTTATGGCCTGAGATCAACCTGGTGAACATGTTTGATTAAGCTGGTTAGATCTTTTAGACCACCTTAGACCAGTAACAAAACAGAAGCTACCATGTCACAAAACTAGTTTGACCAGTTTAAGCAGACATGTCATGGTTTTATCATCAGGAACTTGTAATGCAACAAAACTGAAATGATATTAGTCCACATAGAAGACAATTATATAAATTCTATTAAGGAGGACTGTGGCATCACGAACAACTTTAAAAGCTGAGCAGAACTTTTATCATCTGTCAACTATGCAAAGAAGACATTTACATTCAGAGTCACTTTTTCAGGGACTGGATTGTGATACAAGACAATGTAACCAGGAAAGTAAACATTGCACTGCGCTTCTGAATGAGACATCTATGTCTTCAAAAACATAACTTACTTTTGTCTCTCTGTCTCTTGTGTAGCACAAGGGGACCAACTAGAAATAAAAACGTCAACATAAACATAAAACAGAGAGGGAAAAGAGACAGACAGAAATAAGGAAGAGAAGGAAAACCAACCTCTTCGAATGTATATCATGACTGAATTATGCTCAGCTCTCCTCACAGCAACTGTACTTCCACTTGAAGTGAAGGTGAAGAAATTCAAGTTAACACCACGTTAGTAATTTAACATCGGATCAATTAAAAAAAAAAAAAAAGTTTTGTTGTCCTTGCTGATCCAATTGATTAAAACTGCTCTAGACTTTAGACTCTAGGCGTTAGAATGACTAATGGCAGTGCAAAGGTATTGCATTGTATTTAAACCATATTCTGTCATCTTGATTAACTCGTTCTTTAGGATTCCAGCTAAAGCACAGCTAGTTTGTCAGCTTGCATGCGAATAAGTATGTTTGCTCTCGTTTCTGACTATCTTTAAATACAAAATTTATGTAAAAAAAAACAAACAAAAAAAAAAAAATTTAGGCTAGCAATAAGACCCGAGCTGGTATAAAAAAAAGAGGTATAAAGCAGTCTATCCTACTCACTTAGAAGAACGATTCCCTTCGTATGTCCGCGTAGTCTTTACAAGGAATTACTATGATAAAGAAGACTATTGTCCATTTGTGGACTCCGTAGCCTCGTGGCTGTTTGCGTTTGTAGTTCTGTCGCTCAGCAGCCAAGCCGCTAGATGGCGGTGTCGACTACAGGAGCACAGCATAGGTAGACGTTTCTTTACTCGTTTATGCTGTCAAAGTTTTTAGTTGTAAATTTAGTTGATAAACATTTAGTGGAATTCTCTTTTAATCTATACTGTACTAAATTACCAATGTTATAATTATATGTATACACAGACAGGCTGATTCATTTATGATATATCAGGGTTAACAAAATTTTAAGTTCAGCTTGGAAGGTGGGTTAGCATGTCTCATTTAAAAATCTAGTGTTTAATCATGTCTAAATATTTATTCAAATGAAGAACTTAAAAATAAGTAAGCTGGTATGACCCTGGTATGACCTGCAATATTCTAGATATATTTAGTAAAGAGCCACACAGGGACCTAATGGGTTAACCATGGCATTACAAACAATTTTTTTATTTTTTTTTAATTTACCACAAAATGACTCTAATTTGCCTCTTTGCTTAGGAATTTAAAACCCTTTTCTCTATTTTAACCTGAAATACTACACTAATTGTAGTATAAGTAGTAGAAATATTAGGGGGAAAAACTTTTAAGTCATTATGGACCATAATAATAGTATTTAATACCAAAATATCTCCTCAAAATATTAAATAAATATGATTGAACTCAAATATACAACACTTATTTTACTGAAAAATAGTTAAGCTGTATGGTCACATTATAAGTAAGCACAGGCCTACCTGAGGGCTAAGAAAACCAGAATAAAGATGATACTGTAAATGTCAACGACATAATAATCAATGCATAATATGCTGTAATGTTTACCAAAAAATTGCTGCAAATACCTGTATAGTGAAGCTGTCGTCTATCCTACCCATTCAACTGTATTGTGCGCTGGTTTGTTTGGTGAGCTCCATGAACCACGTGCCCGTGATCTCTCCAGGTCACTGCTTTAGCCAAGTCATTTTTGATTGCCTGCCTCATAATTCAACAGACCATGTCCTTCACATCTACTCCACACAATGATCCAAATATAAGTACCAGAAATATTTTTTAAAGCATTTAAAATGTAATTATAACAGCAATTACAACCAGACCAGAGGGATAACAGTAGACTGGCCTCCTGACATTCTTTTGTCATTAGTTCCCTACCTTAATCATGAATTTGAACTCATTGTTTAAGATGGTAGCACATCCTGGTGGCCATATTGAGCTTGTCAGGCTGTGTTAACCCTCTATTAGAACAGCTTTATCAAGGCACAGAGTTCAAATGCAAATGTGGCATGCAGTAGCCTGAGTCTGGTTGCTCACTAAAGCTAAGCAGACCAGTGCATGGTCTCTATGTGGATGGTTGACCCTTTGAGAAAAGCTAGTCTGTTGCTGGATTTAGTTTTATTCTAGCCAGCAAGGGGCGCTCAGACTCGGCCTACTGCATGCAGCAGGTGCATTTTAACTCTGTGTCTTGATAAAGCTGTTCTGATAGAGGGGTAATACTGACAAGCTCAATACGGCTATCAGGATGCGCTACCATCTTAAACAATGAAGTCAAATTTATGATGGGGGGAACTAATGACAAAAGAATGTCAGGAGGCCAGTTTAATAGGGAATGAGCGCCCCCTGCTGGCCCTGCTGTGTGTAATTTGATTAATGTTTATATGTGAATAAATGCCTAAATTAAAATCTGTTTAACATAAAGCAGCTGATCGTGTCTTGTAGAAGACTTTTGTGTAACACTTAAGGTGACATTTTCCAAACCTTATTTTATACTTAGGAAAATGACAGTTAAGGGGCTTTATGCAACAGTTTATGGGTTTTAAGGGATATTTAAGAGAAATTGTAAGGGTTTATGATGTTTCACCTAAAGAAACCCTTAAGTAACATTTAAGGAATATTTTATGCAACGCACTTAGGTGTAAGGGAAACTTAAAGGCGATCTTAAGGGAAAATTACACTTAAGTTGCTTTATGCAACCGGGTACCTAACTTTATCAAGGCCTGTTACATATAATTTACAAACTATTGTTGTGCTGTCAGCAAGTTTCCATGAAGTGTCTATCATTCAAACTCTATATTTTCACTGTACAATTTTGAATTTTGGTAAAAACATACTCTTTCAAAATTGTCCTAAAGCATTCACTGAATCTTCACCAATTCTTCAGGTGATATGGGCCAACAATTGTCAAAAGCTTTTGGACTGATAGAAGGACAAAAACATACTTAATGCAAAATGTGTTGCGGCACACTCTTCATGTTAAAACATTGAAACTGAAATGTTGGCATTAACAAATAATATTATCTCCATTATCAGTGACTGTCACTTATGAATATTTGTATAGATAAAGCTTTGTTGGTCTTGCTGATTTTTCTGTCAACTCTTTATATTAGATCTGTTTATTTGTATTGAACAAACAGACCACATCTCCAAACAGCGAGTTGTTTACAGATGATATCTTCTCCTACTTTTTTTACATACTAGTTCTACAGTATCAGGTTTACAGTTTGTGTACAATATATGTATCATCCTCGTGACTTAAACACACTTGACATTAAGTATAAAAGCAGGGCTCTTTCTGGAGCTTCATGGAATCTTTACTGAAAGTCTAAGGCAACGATCCGAAAACCAAGGTGAGTTTTAGGCACATCAACCTGCTGAATAACAATTCATGCTTAAATTATCTTTGTGTTTTTTTTAAGATCACATTGAGAATCCACAGTGAGCAGTGCTTATTAATTTTCAGGTTCATTATGGCAGTGCTGAGACGTCTTTTGCTTCTTTTCACTATTTATTCCATGATTAATGCAGAAGGTAACCAATACATTTATTTACCATTGTAAAAAAACTTTTTTTTTATTCGCTAAAGTTTATGTATTGTTTAGATGAAAAATGCCCCAATGGATGGACACATTTTGGAGTCAAATGCTACAAGTACTTCCCTGAGGCATTTAACTGGATCACTGCAGAGGTAATGTGTTGTAAGACTGCAAGAAAATTCTATTTATTTATTTATTTAGTTAGTTACCTAAAACATAATTATCTGCAAATAAATATGACAAACCAAATAATCAACCACACCTTTGTTTTAAATGAATACATTAATTGATTGTGGATTGACAATGTAAAATCTGTCTCTTTAGAGATTTTGTCAAACTTATGATGCAAATCTGGCATCTGTGCATAATAAATTGGACAACGATCATCTGCTGAGTCTGGTGCCTTCTTACACAAATTTTTGGGTTGGCGCTCAGGATGGTGAAGAAGTAAGTTGCTTTTTTAAAAAGATGACATTTGTAGCATTGCCTAAAGGGATAAACATGAGGAAAAGGATTGTTTGACTTCTTAAAAGCTAAACTATAATAACCTTACTTTGTAATGACCCTCTTCACTTATTAGGAAGGACAGTGGATTTGGAGTGATGGAAGTCCCTTTAATTATACCAGTTGGTGCTCTGGAGAACCTAACAATTCAGGAGATACAGAGAACTGCCTGGAGCTGGCCTATAGCTGTAAGAATGCACTAGTTTTATTAATACTTTCAATAATTATTTATCCTGTAATGTCATATCATACTGTAACATAAAATGGTTTGAACATAACATTTTATTTTGACTCACACACTATTATAATAATCCGAATAAATAAATTTTTCCACCCTGCAGCTAACCATTGCTGGAACGATCTGACATGTTCGTCACAGGTTACCTTTGTTTGTGCAAAAAAGATTCAAGATCACATGAAGTCATCCTACTCCATAGTTACATGATTGTACATACATTTACATTTTCTGGTCTTATCCTTTACAAAAAATGTTAATTTAAAATTAAAGGGATAGTTCACCCAAAAGTAAATATTACTCCAAGATTTACTCATCCTCAAGCCAACCACTGTAAAAATAAATAAATAAATAAAAATGGCCAAATTCTGATAGTAATATACTGTTTTCTATTAAAACAGTAATGTAGTATAGAAAACAATGCATTCTGGGCCATAATTTTCATGGTAAGAATATATAAGAACTATTCCTTTAAAATTGTATCTTTTATTCAATCTTGAATTCTTTCTCATAACCTTCTCTAAAACATTAATTGAATCAATAAAAGTATTGATAAAACATCTTGTGTGTTGTGGAGTTTCCTCAAAATCATGTATGAAAATATAAGTACATTGCGCACAAAAAATTGTGAATATTAGAATACCGTTGAATGATGTCATCATCAGGCTTACTATACAAATATGCTGGTGCTGACAAAAATACATTATGAACAGTTGAAAAGTTAAAAAAATATATAAATATACAAAAGACTAAAGAAGTCGTTAGCTTTTAAAGCCTTATTCAAACTCTGAGAGATCACAAATGTTTCTCACATAAGTGTTTTCATTTATATAAGTTTTTTTTTTTTTTACGTATGTAGATACAACAGATCAATAAGTACAGTATCTCACAATTTTAATGAAATTATGAGGCACAGATAAAGGATGATTGGTTATATAGTATACAATGAATTACATTGGCAAAAAAGTAAGATCAGTGTTACAAACAAAACTGTGACAGCAAAGTGAATTAATACAGAGCCCCCCACATGACATGCAGGAAAAAAATAGTAGGCTAAATCGTGTGCACGATTTACTAATTCTTTCCCTCAATGTACTAAAACATGCACACAATTACTATTGCATTCCCTCGATTTACTATTGCGTTCATTCGATTTATAAATAGTGCGCATGATTTACTAATTCGTTCCCTCGTTTTGCTAAATCGTGTGCACGATTTAGCAAAGCGAGGGAACGCAATAGTAAATTGAGGGAATGCAATAGTAATCGTGTGCACGTTTTAGTACATTGAGGGAACGAATTAGTAAATCGTGTGCACAATTTATTTCTTTTTTCTTGCATGTCATATGTGGGACTCTGTAGAATTAAACACTACTGTATTCAATATTAGAACAACATGAATTAAATTATTTTTTAAGGTGAATACTAGATGTTGATTGTTAAGGTATTCTGTCCTTTTGCGCCTCCTTATTGTTTTCATTTGCACTTTTTGTTGTGTCTTTTGGTTGCCAGAGGGCGTGTTGTGTTGTGTTTTTCCTTTGTCTGTTTGCAGGGTGGAGACAAGTGGCATGTGCGGTGGGTTACCTATGATGAGTTGACTGATGCAAGGGTGTCAAACTCAGGTCCTGGAGGGCCAGAGTCCTGCAGACTTTTGTTCCAACCCTGCTCCAACACACATGCCATGTAGTTTTCAAATAAGCCTGAAGGACTTGCTGAATCAGGTGTGTTTAATTAGGCTTGGAGCTAAACTCTGCAGGGCTCTGGCCCTCCAGGAATTGAGTTTTACACCCCTAGATTAAAGGATCTCTGTCCTCGGTATGCCCAGTTTTAGCTTGAGTCCTCTCCCGCACCAGATTTTGAGCTTTTTTAAATACTTCATCTTTTGTTGTTTTCTTTTCTCTTCCTTTTTCGGGTTTATCTTTGGTATAAATTACTTCAGTAAATGGTTATTTTGAGTTGACTTGCTTTGTGCGTGGCCTCCCCATTTATGTTACGCTGCCCTGAGCCTGGTAGTTTGTAACATGATTAATTTGTATTAAATGACTGATCATCAGCCTATATCTACAATGGCAACACTCTTCACATAATGGATATTGTTTATTCAGAAACATGTTGTTTAATAAAAGTTTTGTTTGTTTAAGAGTGTTGGTGTTTCAACAATGCATTCCTAATATATCTCCACACCTGTGAACCTGTTATTAATCTAACAACATAAAAAAATCTGATTATTTTAAACAGTTTGGATTAGACAATTGACAAAAATTGATTTTTTTTTCTTTTTTTTTCCAGTTTAATTTTGTCCCAGAGCCATTGGGGTTTTGAGTCATTACTTTTATAAGTACTTATAAAAATATAAAAATATTTTATATAGAATTTTAAATATTTAATATATATACGTTTTGTATGTTGCACATTTGGTATTGGGTTTGGAAGTCTGATTTGCAGAGCACACTCTTGAACTGTTGCCATGTCCACTTATATTATAAGTGAAGATTATTAAGCATCTTTGAGGAGATATGGAGTTAATAAAGTAGGCAGGTACAGGTAGCATTGTTCTGCTATGTGATTTATTTCCAAGATAAAGTGTTTGGATATGAGTTTATCATTGGCCTGTTTTTTTTTTTTTTTTTTTTTCCTCAAGCAAGATCAGACAACACTAATGAGTCAAAATGTTGCCTGTAATTTCTTGCTCCGCACATACAGAAAAGACAACCCGAATACACATTTATATACATCATTAACAACTAGTTATTCATTTTAAATATTATATACACACACTGCATAGAATTACTGTAAATGTAGATGTTACTACCTGAGTTGTTCGGGAGTTAATTCACCTGTAGATTGTGGTTGCCACTCCTGTAAATTACTGAACTCTGTGTGTACAAAACACGGTAAGCACTAAAAGGTGAATTCACAACCAGATTTAGCTGCAGTGTGTACATGGCAATCATTGCAATTCGAGTGGCTGTTGTTACTCATAGCAGTTAACAAATCCAAATCATTTTTGTGAGTAAAGATTTTCACAGGGAAAATGTACTCCTCTCCTCTACAGGTGCATCTCAATAAATTAGAATGTCGTGGAAAAGTTCAATTATTTCAGTAATTCAACTCAAATTGTGAAACTCGAGTATTAAATAAATTCAATGCACACAGACTGAAGTAGTTTAAGTCTTTGGTTCTTTTAATTGTGATGATTTTGGCTCACATTTAACAAAAATCCACCAATTCACTATCTCAACAAATTAGAATACTTCATAAGAAAGTATGTTCATTTACTGTACATGTACTGAATACTTTGTAGGGGCTCTTTTTGCTTTAATTACTGCCTCAATTCGTCGTGGCATGGAGGTGATCAGTTTGTGGCACTGCTGAGGTGGTATGGAAGCCCAGGTTTCTTTGACAGTGGCCTTCAGCTCATCTGCATTTTTTTGGTCTCTTGTTTCTCATTTTCCTCTTGACAATACCTCATAGATTCTTTATGGGGTTCAGGTCTGGTTAGTTTGCTGGCCAGTCAACCACACCAACACCATGATCATTTAACCAACTTCTGGTGTTTTTGGCAGTGTAGGCAGATGCCAAATCCTGCTGGAAAATGAAATCAGCATCTTCAAAAAGCTGGTCAGCAGAAGGAAGCATGAAGTGCTCCATAATTTCTTGGTAAATGGGTGCAGTGACTTTGGTTTTCAAAAAACACAATGAACCAACACCAGCAGATGACATTGCACCCCAAATCATCACAGACAGTGGAAACTTAACACTGGACTTCAAGCAACTTGGGCTATGAGCTTCTAAACCCTTCCTCCAGACTCTAGGACCTTGGTTTCCACATGAAATACAAAACTTGCTCTCATCTGAAATGAGGACTTTGGACCACTGGCCAACAGTCCAGTTCTTCTTCTCCTTAGCCCAGGTAAGATGCCTCAGGAGTGGCTTAACAAGAGGAATACGACAACTGTAGCCAAATTCCTTGACACGTCTGTGTGTGGTGGCTCTTGATGCCTTGACCCCAGCCTCAGTCCATTCCATTCCTTGTGAAGTTCACTCAAATTCTTGAATCGATTTTGCTTGACAATCCTCATACGGCTGCGGTTCTCTCGGTTGGTTGTGCATCTTTCTCTTCCACACTTTTTCCTGCCACTAAACCTTCTGTTAACATGCTTGGATACAGCACTCTGTGAACAGCCAGCTTCTTTGGCAATGAATGTTTGTGGCTTACCCTCCTTGTGAAGGGTGTCAGTGATTATCTTCTGGACAACTGTCAGATCAGCAGTCTTCCCCATGATTGTGTAGCCTAGTGAACCAAACTGAGAGACTGTTTTGAAGGCTCAGGAAATCTTTGCAGGTGTTTTGAGTTGATTAGCTGATTGGCATGTCACCTTATTCTAATTTGTTGTGTGGGTTTTTGTTAAATGTGAGCCAAAATCATCACAATTAAAAGAACCAAAGACTTAAACTACTTCAGTCTGTGTGCACTGAATGTATTTAATACAAAAGTTTCACAATTTGAGTTGAATTACTGAAATAAATGAACTTTTCCACTTACATTCTAATTTATTGAGATGCACCTGTATATGTATATATGCATGTACTTATTAATTAATTAATATTAATAGTACAACCATTTGGTTAATTTTTGTAAGGGAAATTGTAAAGGTAAGTTAGCCAGCTTACATAACCCTTCACAGTTACAGTAACTGTGCATTTCGCCAGCTTATTTAGGCTAATAATAATAATAATAATAATAAGCTAAGAAATCATATGACCAGGATGTTAAAATAAACAAAAAGCTCACCTTTCAGAGCAAACATTGATAAACATGTCCCTGTCATGATCCTGGTTTCTTCTCCTCTTTCTCTGTCTCCCTCTTGTGGTCACACAATCACGCACACACATCCACTCCTCCGCTCATTATCTCTTTCAGCTGTTTCCCCTTTCGTTCCCTTCTCCTCACATGTCCCCTTTTTCCTCTTGATTGTCTCTGCTTCTTATTCCCTCTTCCTAGCCCCGTCTTGTTGTCGGATTATTCAATGACCTCTCGTGAGAAACGTCTGTTTTCTCTAGTCCTGTCCTGTCTTGTCCGTTGGAAAGTGAAATCATAATTTCTGTTGTGGTTGTTATACTGCCATTGGACTGTGTATTATCCAGCTGTGCCTGTTTGCAGAGTACCTGTTCAGCGCCCGCGCCCTTGGCTGTTCACCCCTGTCTGCTGTCGTCACTATTTCTGACTGGCTGAATGCATCTCGGGGTCCCTGCCTCTGTCCTCGTGGAAGTTTGTGCAGATTTTCTTAGATCTAGTCGTCTGGCAGTTTCTGTTCTGGCTCTGATTAATGCCTGTGATTTGTGTTCTAATTATTCAGTGAAGACAATTTACTTTATTCATTAAAGACTGTTAACTGCATCCCGCCCTGGTCTTCCATCGTTCCTACCCTAACAGTCCCAGCCATGTTCATCACTTTGCATTGCCCTTAAATATTTCTGAAGTGTTCTGTGCCTGTTTGTGTTTCTGTTTTAGCAGGGCATCTTTTTATTTGGTTGTGTTGTAAGTATTTGCAGTGTGTGTGTGTTGTCAAACTGATGATGTTTTCTTAATTTGCCATTGCTTTTTTTCATTTGCAGTGCATTGAGCTCTCACCGTACTAAAGAGGCTGATGTAGTGTGACTGGTTTTTAGTCTTTAAACATAAGGCAAAGGATTGTTTGACTTCGTAAAAGCTGAACTCAAATGACCTTCTTTTTATAGTCTGAGTACTTTGTGATGACTATCTTTACTCATTTGGAAGGACAGTGGATTTAGAGTGATGGAAGTCTCTTTGACTCTGGAGAACCTAACAATTCAGGAAATACAGAGAACTGCCTGGAGCTGGCCTATAGCTGTAAGAATGCAGTTTTATTAGTTTCAATAATTATTCACAGTACTATAATCAATCCTATAATGTCATATACAATAACATAAATTGGTTATTTGAAGGTCACAAAATGTCTTAAGTTGAATACTATTTTATTCTGACTCTGACACATGATTAGAATAGCTTTATTTTATTTATACATTTATTTTTTTTACAATTATTTTCCCTCCCTGCAGCTAACCGTTGCTGGAATGACATGTTCAGATCTAGTTGCCTTTGTTTGTGGTAAAAACCTGTCAGATCACATGCAGTCATCCTGCTCCACAGTTACGTGATTGTACATACATTTACATTTTCTGATCTTATACTTTATAAAACATGTTAATCTGAAATTAAACTTGTATCTCTTATCCAAACTTGAATCTTTTCTCAATACCTAACTTAAAACACTCCTCTAATCAATAAAAGCATTGACGAAGCATATCTTGTGTTGTTGAGTTTGAACAAAGTCTTGTACAAAAATATAAGTATGTGCAGCAAAAATTGAGAATAGGTTTATTAGAATGACACTGAATGATGTCATCATCAGGCTTAATATGCAAATATGCTGGTGCTCCAGTGACTCGCACAAAAATGTATTGTATGTATTATAAACAGGTGCAAAGTTGAAAATTATTATTTAAATAATATACCTAAAGAAGACTTCAGCAGCCTTATCTCTCCTTCTGAGAAAACACAAATATCTTTCTCACACAAGTGCTTTCATCTAAATACTATTCTATGTAGATAGAACAGTGTACACTACAGGTATTCTTGGTTATGAATTGCCTGCTGAATTGCTGCTGGTCTTTATATGTTAACATTAACAAATAATATTATCTCCATTATCAGTGACTATCACAGATGACTATTAGCATACACAAGCTGTGTTGGTCTT
This sequence comes from Cyprinus carpio, assembly GCF_018340385.1. Classification (NCBI taxonomy): domain Eukaryota; kingdom Metazoa; phylum Chordata; class Actinopteri; order Cypriniformes; family Cyprinidae; genus Cyprinus; species Cyprinus carpio. The sequence goes on along the minus strand of NC_056621.1, from coordinate 13,287,993 downwards.
GCTGAGTTTTCCTGTGAACTCAGACTGGTTCCTTTGTATTGAAAAAACAGACCACATCTCCAAACAGAGAGTTGTTTTCAGATGATATCTTCTCATACTGTCTATCAAAATTCCAGTTTTGGTGTATACTATAATTAATGTATTACTGTGGAATACAATATAGGAATGTAATTTATTCGTGTTGACCATTACAGGAGGCAAAATTTGAAACATAAACAATAATACAATGAAACTGTGTGAGCTTTACATCTTAACTGAAAAAAATCTGTGGTATTTTTGCACAAACCATCAATGTTGTTCCCCTTCTCCACTGCAACATTTAATAACAGAGGTTTTTAATCAAGCAGTTTGTATAATGATAATAATCTGCCTTTAGCTTACAAGAAAATACTAACATTTTGGGGGATCTGGGTTTAAATCCCAATGTAACATTTATAATTAGCTGACGTAACCTAAAGGGATAGTTGGCCCAAAAAAATGAAAACTCAGGCATTATTTACTCACTCTGGTGTTGTTCAAAGATTGTATGATCCTTTTAAGGAGTTAACTATTCCTTTAACTTATAAACAAGGCAACAAAAGTACAACAGAAACACTGTACATACAGTATAATAATAATGTTTAATTTATATAGCACCTTTCCCAAGCTCAAAGACACTGTACAAAAGCAGTAACACAATAGACAGTCGATTCACATAATCATAAACAGTCATTTCACAATCAACTAATCAATTAATCAAATTAAGCGGACAGTAGACAAGGGCTTTTATATAATATAATAAATAAAAAGAAAAACAGATAGAATAGAAAAAGAATAGAGCAAGCTAGTGTTAGAGGTCTTTTTTTATAATTGTATAATAAATGAAAAGATAATAGATAGAATACAAAAAGATTAGAAAGGTAGTTAGATTTTTTTTTTTTTTTTTTAAATAGAATTAGAATAGTGAGTGGAAAAGTTAGAGGGTCAAATAAAGATGGAAGAGATGTGTTTTAAGCCGATTCTTGAAGATGGCTAAGGATTGTCAGCTGCTCGGATTGAGTTGGGCAGGTCATTCCACCAGGAGGGAACATTTAATTTGGGATGGCACAATCAAGCGACGTTCACTTGCAGAACGCAATCTTCTAGAGGGCACATAAGTCTGAAGTAATGAATTTAGGTAAAGGGGTGCAGAGCCAGTGGTGGTTTTGTATGCAAACATCAATGCCTTGAATTTTATGCGAGCAGCTATTGGTAGCCAGTGCAAATTGATAAACATAGGTGTGACGTGTATTCTTTTCGGCTCATTAAAAATGAATCTTGCTGCCGCGTTCTGGATTAATTGTAAAGGCTTGATAGAACTGGCTGGAAGACCTGCAAGAGAGCGTTGCAATAGTCTAGCCTGGACAGAACAAGAGCTTGAACAAGGAGTTGTGCAGCATGTTCCGAAAGAAAGGGCCTGATCTTCTTAATGTTGAATAAAGCAAATCTGCATGACCGGACAGTTTTAGCAATGTGGTCTGAGAAAGTTAGTTGATCATCAATCATAACTCCAAGGTTTCTGGCTGTTTTTAAAGGAGTTATGGTTGATGTGCCTAACTTGATGGTGAAATTGTGATGAAACGATGGGTTTGATGGAAGCACAAGCAGTTCTGTCTTGGCAAGGTTGAGTTGAAGGTGATGGTCCTTCATCCAGCAAGAAATGTCTGTTAGACAAGCTGAGATGCGAGCAGCTACCGATGGATCATCAGGATGGAATGAGAGGTAGAGTTGAGTGTCATCAGCATAGCAATGGTATGAAAAGCCATGTTTCTGAATGACAGAACCTAATGATGCCATGTAGACAGAGAAAAGAAGTGGTCCAAGAACTGAGCCCTGAGGCACCCCAGTAGTTAAATGTTGCGACTTGGACATCTCACCTCTCCAAGATACTTTGAAGGACCTATCTGATAGGTAAGACTCAAACCACTGGAGTGCGGTTCCTGAGATGCCCTTTGTCAGTAGGGTTGACAGGAGGATCTGGTGGTTAACTGTGTCAAAAGCAGCAGATAGATCAAGCAAGATAAGTATTGAAGATTTGGATTCCGCTCTTGCCAGTCTTAGGGCTTAAACAACTGAGAGCAAGGCAGTCTCAGTTGAATGTCCACTTCTGAAGCCAGATTGGTTGCTGTCAAGGAGGTTGTTCTGTGTGAGAAAGGTAGAGACTTGGTTGAATACAGCTCGTTCACGTGTTTTTGCAATGAAAGTAAGAAGGGAAACTGGTCTGTAGTTCTCTAAAAGAGATGGGTTGAGGGTGGGTTTCTAAAGTAGTGGAGTTATACGAGCCTGTTCTAAATGATGAGGGGAAAACACCAGTGTGGAGGGATATGTTAATGATGTGAGTGAGTGCAGGTACAACTGCAGGAGAAATGGCTTGAAGGAGATGAGATGGAATAGGATCAAGCGGACAAGTAGTAGGATGATACAATACACAGAATGAAAATACTCAGAGAGAATTACAGCTGGTAGTACAGGATGAGGAGCAGTACCGCCGCTCCCTATACGCAGAGTACGCAAATTGCATAGGGCACCAACTCCAAGGGGGGCAACGATGCTCAATATAAGAAGAGTAAGAAAATTGACGCGCCATTCAGCGCTCGCGACCACTCGCTCGCACCTCATGTTTGCGGCTGAATTTTCATAATTGATGGATGGATCTATGCCCGGTTAAAAGACATCACCAATCCGGCGCAGAGAAAAGAAAACAGAAGAAAGTCAAAATAAATTAATTAATAAACAGGCATAAAGTAGGTTTGACATTGGACGTTTGATATTCGCAAATTTAGGGACCGTCTCTAAAGTTACATGCGATATTGGTTTACACTTTTCTAACGTCAATAGCTATTGAGGAGAATAACTTACAGTCATAAAACAACTGTAATTTTTCATCTAGGTGTCAACTATAATGCACACCTTTAACATTTTTCATATTTATTAAAATAAACTGTAAATCATATGTAAATTATGCTACTTTTTCAAAACCGAATGGGCTCAAACGCAAATTTGAAGCTCAATAGTATTTGAGGAGAAAAACTTAGTCATAAAAACAACTGTAATGTGTTCATTTACTGTAGGTGTCAGCTACAGCTACAATGCACACCTTATACATTTTTAATATTTATTAAAATAAATTGTAAATCATTTAGGTAAAAACAAGGCCTGTGTATCACTTTCAGGCACAATCCTGTGAAAGTTTTTTTTTTTTTTTTTTTGGCTGTTGACGTTAACCCTTGTGCATTGTTCAAATTCACTACCCTTTCGTTATGTTCGGGATGAAAACATCCACTAAATTAAACTGCTGTAAAAATGTATCAGATAAATATTTTTTTTCCTTTTTTTTTTTTTTTTTGCATAAATCTATTAATCAATCTCCTGATCAAAACTACCAAATGTTAAAAAAAAAAATCCAAGATTTTAACTCTTTAATTGCCAAGTTCATAAATGATGTCACTGATTTGGGGGGAAAAAACATACAAAATGAGACCTTTGCGCTCACTTAATGAAAACTTATGAGTATACTTGCAGTATAAAACTACTAAACTAGTAGTTTTGCTGAGACTATACTTCAAAGTGTACAAAGTATTTAATTAGTAAACTGTCAGTATACCTATAAGTTTACTTTTAGTATAACTGCAGCACAAACTACAAACATAGAGGTAAACTAGCTGTGTACTCAATGTTTGGTACTGTTATACTTAAAGTGTCACGGTTAACAGGAAGGGACCCAAAAGAAGAGTGAGTGAAATGAGATTTATTGAGAACACACAAGTTCACAGCACAGGGGTGGACAATCTTGGGACAGCTCCAACCAGCAGGGAGAGATCAATGCCCTGAGAGGTAGACAGTCTGGGGTACAGTCTCAGTCGTTGGTCAAATCTGGGTAGAAGGATGGGGAGAAAACCAGAGCAGAGAACCGCAAAGCATGCAAGCAGAGTGAAGGAGCTCAAAGCAGGCAGTAACAGAGATTTGGTTCTCAGCACCAGGCTTGGTTGGCAGTACGCCTTGGGGAACCAACAGGCAGGGAGTCTCAGGCTGGTAGAGCAGGACTGGAGGGAACATACAGCACAAACGAATACACAACAAGGCACCACTCAAGACCACACAACAACATTACTCAGCGCAACGCACAGGAGAAATAGTTTTACAAAAAGGCAGACAAAATATAAATACAAATATTCAAGTTTAGACTGAAAAATATTTAAAGAATAAAATATAAACAGTTCAAGAGTAGAAACAAGACTGATAAGTAACTAAATATGATATTACAATTAAATATAAACAAGATTACTAAAGAACTAAACCAAAATCAGAAAGTAGACAATCAGAAGCAAAAACTCCAACAAGGATACACAGTAACAGGGCAAGACTGGAATATAGAGCAGCAAGTTAATAACTGTCTCTATGACACAAGACGAACCAGCAACCACAAGAGGAAAAACAGCACAATATAAATGGAGGAAAGTATACGAGCACCAGGTAAACACAATTACAGAAAGGAGGACAAGACAAGGCCTAAACAAGAGGGCGTGACCAAGGGAAACAAGGAGGTGGGACCACAGGAACACATGGCAGGCATAAACAAAGACAAAGCAATGTGTGAAAACACAAGACAAACAAAGAAACATTAAACAAAGACAACACAGACAAAGCTGCCAGGGCAGAGCCCTGACATAAAGTATTCTTAAAAAGTAATTAAAAGTAAAAGCAGAAGAATTTTGTAAGTAATGCGAGAAGATACAGGGAGACAATGGAGTTTAAATAAAATAGGGGTAATATGAGCAGATCGTTTAGTATGGGTTAACATTCTTGTAGCAGAATTTTGAATATATTGTAAAATGAGAGATAGAGTGCAATGGTAATCTGGCAAAAAGAGCATTACAGTAGTCGGGGCAATGAATTGACAGGTGCTGCATTTCAAAGTTCAAAAGGACAGTGATACTACATATTAATTTCTGAGTCATGTATACTTGTATATTACATTTTAATTTAGCTTAATACTGTATATTTTAATGCTAAAATGTAAATATAAACACCCAAGTATTTTAAAATCCTCCATTTAACAATCTTTTGATGATAATCACATTAAAGAACAGGGAATGAGAATATTTTAAAACCACACCTTATACAAATAGATCTGGGTAAATATGTTTTAACATAATCCTCATTTTAAATGGCAAGTATGTAAACTCTCTGATATGCAGACATGCAGTTTTTTAGCATTAAGTACCTCTCAGTCACAGACAGCTGCTGTATATGTAAATGGGCGTCTCCAGAATACATATTTAATAAAACTTGTTGTTCATCTTAATCAGTGATCCAATATTTGAATTTACACAGTCCTCCATAGAGCCAAGATAACAGAGCATCGGTAGGTGCTTGGTGACCGTTTTACTTGAACGATCACATTTCCGTGATAGAGACATCATATACACATGACACACATTATTATCAGAGAATCACATCCTGTATCATCCTCATGACTTAAACACACCTAATGTTAAAGGGGTAGTTCACCCAAAAATGAAAATTACCCCATGATTTACTCACCCTCAAGCAATCCTAAGTTTACACAACATTCTTCATTCAGACAAATACAATCGGAGTTGTATTAAATAATGTACTGGCTAATCCATGCTTTATAACGTGAGTGGATGGTAGGCCAAAATTTGAAGTAAAAAAATTGCACCCATCCATACGGCTCTGTGTGTGTGTGTGTTGGTGTTCTCTCGGTTGGTTGTGCATCTTTTTCTTCCACACTTTTTCCTTCCACTCAATGTTCTGTTAACATGCTTGGATACAGCACTCTGTGAACAGCCAGCTTCTTTGGCAATGAATGTTTGTGGCTTACCCTCCTTGTGAAGGGTGTCAATGATTGTCTTCTGGACAACTGTCAGATCAGCAGTCTTCCCCATGATTGTGTAGCCTAGTGAACCCAAACTGAGAGACCATTTTGAAGGCTCAGGAAACCTTTGCAGGTGTTTTGAGTTGATTAGCTGACTGGCATGTCACCATATTTGTTGAGATAGTGAATTGGTGGATTTTTGTTAAATGTGAGTCAAAATCATCACAATTAGAAGAACCAAAGACTTAAACTACTTCAGTCTGTGTGCACTGAATTTATTTAATACACGAGTTTCACAAATTGAGTTGAATTACTGAAATGACATTCTAATTTATTGAGCTGCACCTGTATATATATTGGATGGCATAAGGGTGGAAAGGATAGAGTTTCCTTTTAATCCCTTTCCCTGTATTTGTGTGTGTGTGTTTGTTCCACTGTGCTGCATTTTAAATGTTGTTGTTGTTGCACTAGATGTATGTGTTTAACCTGTGCATTTTTGTTTTTTTTTTTATTTTTTACATTTTTTATGTTTTTTTTTTATATGTTTAATTATTATTTTTTTTTTTTTTATTTTTGTTTAAAGTTTTAAATTTTTTTATTTTTTTACTTTTACTCAAGTATGTTTTTAGCCAGATACTTGTACTTTTAATTGAGTAAAATTTTCACTAAGTATCTGTACTTTCACTTGAGTACAATTTTTGAGTACTTTTTACACCTCTGGCCATACCACAATGAATCAATGTGAGATTTACATCTCAGTTTAACAGATTTATTATATGTTTTGATCTATCAAGTCTCTACCAGGCATTCTCCACTACCACAACCTTTATACATTTAACACAAATACATTTTTTTTTAATCTAATAGTTTATATACAACCCCAATTCCAGATAAGTTGGGACATTTTGGAAAATGCAATAAAATCAAACATCTGTGATTTTTTCATTCTCTTTAACTTTTATTTAATTGACAAAAGTACAAAGAAAAGATTTGCAAAGTTTTCACCGACCAACATAAATGTCCAACACACTCCAAAAAAAAATTTGGGAAAGAGGCATGTTTAACGCTGAGTCACATCAACCTTCCTTTTAATTACAATGTTTCATTGTTTGGGAATTGAGGATACTAATTGTTGAAGTTTTGCAAGCAAAATTTTTGTCCAGTTTCACTTGATACAAGACTTCAGAAGCTCAGGAGTCTGTGATTGTCATTGTCTGATTCCCCTTTTCATGACTGGTCATACATTTTCAATTGGAGACTGATCTGGACTGCAGGTAGCCTAACACATTCACTCTGTCTCTATGAAACCACGCTGTTAGCACATGCAGAATGAGAGCTGGCATTGTCTTGATCTAATAACCATGGACTTCCCATGAAAAACATAACTTTGATGGCAGTATATATCACTGTACAATCCCAATATATGCCTCCATGTCAATAGTACCTTCACACATATGCCAGTCACCCATGCTGTTTGCTCTGCTGCTCGCCCACACCGTGACAGACATTTGCTTTTGCTTCTGTTGTTAATGAAAGTCTGGATGGTCCCTTTGGTCTTTGGGACCGAGAACTTGAAATCCATATTCCCGGAAACTACTTGAAATGTGGACTCATCTGAGTACAGCCAAAGTCCCTTTAAGACAAGTCATGTCACTCGGGTGATTTATTTGTATTGCCTCTCAGGGTTCCTTTTGGGAATGTTATGTCTTAGAATGGGGAAACATCAAATTCTACAAAACTGTTCACTAGGCTTGCGATTAAATGTCATATTTGAAATCACCAAAGAAATCTGATAACAACTGTGCCATAAATGTTGTTTATTTTACTCAAATAGCATTATAAAATGTTTATTATTTAAGCTAGATCATGCAGTGCGCAAGCGCAGTCCTGAGCGCACGTCTCAGAACGCACGTCTCAGAACGCTGACTGTTTCTATAGCAACCGGGACGCTTCTAAGGGCAGCTGCAGTGATGCGCTGACTTTACCAATTAGAGATTGGCTCCTTCATTCAGAAGGCAGGGCTTCCTGCGATTGAGCAGCCATATTGATCGTTGCATTTTTCCTCATTCAAAACTATATGAGTGACATGTCTTGGGTATTCTATAGTCTTTGGTACAGCACACATTTTCACTGTCTTTTTGACTATCTGAGATGAGCTCTGGCCCAGAGAACCCAGCAGCATTGCTGCATAGAACCAATGTAAAGCTTTCTACTAGAGTAACAGATATTCAAGTTGCATTTCTTGATGCAGCAGCAGACTGTGGTAAATGACAGCGGTTTTCTGAATTTCTCCTGAGCCCATGTGGCTATATTTAACACCGCAGTCAGAAACGAACCCAGATGAAGTGGGGGCCCCGGGCAAAATTAAAAGATGAGGCCCTTCTAAAAGATTATTATGTTTATATATATATATATATATATATATACACACACACACACACAAATAAATAGTTAAAACATAATAGAGCATAAATTGTTTATTTTTTAAAACAATGTGCTTATTCTTTAACAAAATATCAATCTTCATCTTTATGCCAGAAGATACAATACTGTACAATACGATCTTGAAGATACAGTACAATCTTCATATTTACGGTAACAATTTATTCTGAAGCAATATTTTCATTAGTGTTCTATCAGCTTTTGCATACTCAAATCTGCATATTTTTATTTACCTTTACAAAGGCCTATTTTTACAAATGCATAAATAATGTTTTGATATATTAAACATAAAACGTTTATTACTGATATATGAAATTATTTAAATAATAAAAAATACTTTAAATGTAAAAATTAAAACCGCCAGTAGGCGGCAGCAAGTCACCGTTAATAACTGAGTCATTGCGATTGAATTGAATCATTTAAATGTTTGAATCATTCAGGAACAAAACACTATCACGTTGGTCAGAGATGCAAAATAGCCCTGTGGCCACTGATCTCTATTATAGATCAGTGGCTGTGGCTCTGTTTGGAATTACTTATGTTGTCGAAATAGTGCAAACACATGCAGTATGTGTCTCTTAATTAACTTCTAGTTATTGAACTGTTGTGAAAAAAAATCAACATTTGTAATCATTGTCATTTTTGGAGAAAAAAACGGACTCTTCATGTGAAATTGATAAACTATATGAAGTGGTATAAATATATAAATTTTCTGCCCCCGTGTCTTGAATTTGTGATCATTCTGGATGTATTTTAATAGACTGAATCATGCAGTGAAAGAAGCACTAGACTTCACTAATGCGTGCACTCATAACGTTAGGTGTTTTGAATGTTTTTTTGTTGTTGTTTGTTTGTTTATTTGTTTTTCTTTTTTTGCATCGTGATAATATTCAGCAAAATAGCTCACTTGTCATGGTTTGTTACTTAACTATATCATGTTAGGAATAAACTAAACATTTTGAATTTTTACCTCAGTGTGTTTCTTCCGAGTTTCTTTATGTTACGCTCATATGTTTTTAAGTCTCTCACAAAGAGACAAACGGTGAGCCTCAACAGCACAATACCAGTATACCAGAAATACACTATCCATTATCAGTCACCATTTACACTGAATGTAGGCTAATAAAATTAGAAGAATGATTCTCGCGTTTCGATGCCTCGCTTGTAATGTGTATATCTTTATTTGTATTTATTATAATTTATTTATTTTTTTAAATGTGATTTTTGATTTGTTTGACACTTCTCTCGTGAAATTTGGCCCAAAGTGGTGAGCCATGATCCAGCTTTGCTTGCAAAGAATGAGATCCTCCTTTTACAAATATTAAGAAACAAATATTCTTACTACATATTACGTCACGTCAATGAATTGACTGCTACTGTGTGTTAGAGGTCAAGAGGGGCACTGAGAGTCATATACTTGTTCAATTTTATTTTATTTGCGGCTCTTTATTTTAATGTTAGAGTGAAAATGAGCATTTTAGTTTCTTAACTTTAGCTTTGATTGAAGATGATTTAATATTTCTATTTAATGCATATTTTAATTTTCACAATAGATATTAATCGATCCCAATGAAGTGCCTCAATTAAAGGGGATTAATGTAAATATAAACACACAAATTTTACAAAATTGTGTAGATATTGTATAGATAAAAAGTACAGATATTCTGACGGCTGCGTTTGTGTAACAGAAAACAAGTCCCTTACAATAAAATCATCTGTTAGACATTGTGTAATACACATTTTTCATAATACAAATTATATAAAATACTGAAAGACATAACACAAAGAATTCACAGCATCATCCTAAAGATCTCTTAATAATAATCACAGTAAAGAACACGGAAGAAAGAGAACATTTTAAAATACACCTTATACACATTCATCCAAATAAATTTGCTTTGATCGTTTTGATTTTGCTTTACATAATTTTAAATCCAAGAAACTCTATGATATGCAGAAAGAAGACTTGCAATTTTCAGCATTAGAAGTACATCATGGTCACAGACAGCTACTGTAAATAGGCTCTTTCTGAATATATAATCAATAAAAGTTTTTTTTCAAATACCAACTCATATTACCCAATGATCCAATATTTGAATTTACACCATCCTCCAAAGATTCAAGATAACAGAGAATCAATAGGCGTTTGATGACTGTTTTACTTGAACGATCACCTTTCCGTGAAAGAAAACTATTATTTCCAAAGAATCACATCCTGTATCATCCTCGTGATCAAACTCACTTGACATTAGGTTACGTATAAAAGCAGGACTCTTTCTAGAGCTTCACAAAATCTTCACTGAAAGTCTGAAAGCAACAATCTGAAAACCAAGGTGAGTTTTTGGCACATCGACCTGCTGAATAATTATTATACTCAAAGTTTATTTATGATAAAACAAGAATCCACTGTTCAAAATATGACTGAAGACATTTAACTTTTCTGGCTTATTAATTTTAGGGTTCATCATGGCAGTGCTGAGAAGTCTTCTGCTTCTTTTCATTATGTATTCTGTGGTGAATGCAAATGGTAACTAAGGCATTTATTTACCATTGTGAAAACAGCTTTTTTTTATTCCAGATTAAAATCTTTAAAGTCATTGTCAAGTCTAGTTACCTTTATTTAAGTAAAGCTTTATACTGCATAATTATACAGTATAATTATATAAAAACAGATTGTTTCAAAGCAGCTTTACAGTAATAAACAGGAAAATAGGTATTCAGTGGTGTAAAGAAAATTCACTTCTGCTGTAAAGCAGCTCTAAAAAGACAATAAAAAGATTGTTTTCTGCCAAAACTTTGAGAGGCTTCATTACAAAGGGGTGGACAGGAAATGTACAGTATGATTGATCTGAATTTTGTAATGATTAATGAGGTTTATGCTGTGTGTGAAGACTATATACTGTGTTTATTACAAGAACCTTAAAGTTTATATATTGTTTAGATGAAAAATGCCCCAATGGATGGACAAATTTTGGAGTCAAATGCTACAAGTACTTCTCTCACACAGTTAACTGGATCACTGCAGAGGTAATGTGTTATAAAGCAGCAATAGTGTTTTTTAATTAATTAATTGATTGATTGCTCAATACTATGTATATTGAGTACAATAACTGAATGTTGCACATATGTATGGGAAAATGTAAATTTAAATACAGAAATACATTGCCATTTTACATATTACATTTCAAATTGAATTTTGCTACCCATGTGCTTCCATACAATACATTGTCATATTTATTATTTTCAGAAAATCATTTTAATTCATTAATATGTTTATTGAAAAAGTCAGCCTAATACTAGAGTTTCTGCAAATAATAAATAAGTATAAATAAGTATTAAGCAAACAATCAACCAGACATTTTTTGAAAAAAAAAAGATTGTGGATTGACAATGTAAAATCTGTCTCTTTAGAGAACCTGTCAAACCTATGATGCGAATCTCGCATCTGTGCATAATAAACTGGAAAATGATCTCCTGCTGAGCCTGATGCCTTCTAACATACGTTTTTGGGTTGGCGCTCAGGACGGTGAGCAAGTAAGTTGTTCTGCCTTTTATTTTATTTTTTAAAGATGACATGAGTATGGCCTAAAGAGACTGATATGGTTATATTCCTATTTAGCCTTGAAACAATGAGGTAAAGTATTAAACATTCAATAATTACGTTCTTTTTGTAGTCTGAGTACTTTGTAATGACTCTCTTTACTCATTAGGAAGGACAGTGGATTTGGAGTGATGGAAGTCCCTTTAATTACACCAGTTGGTGCTCTGGAGAACCTAACAATTCAGGAAATGTAGAGCACTGCCTGGAGCTGGCCTATAGCTGTAAGAATGCACTGGTTTTATTAATACTTTCAATAATTATTTACATCCTATAATCAATCCTTTAATGTCATATAAAGTAACATAAAATGGCTAATTTGGATATCACAAAATGCATTAAGTTGAACATTTAATTTTATTTTGACTCTCACACTACTATAATAATCAGAATAACTTTATTAATATTTCCACCCTACAGCTAACCGTTGTTGGAATGATCTGACGTGTTCAATACAACTTGCCTTTGTTTGTGCTAAAAACCTGTGAGATCACATGCAGTCATCCTGCTCAGTTACGTGATTGTGCTACATACAGTTACATTTTCTGATCTTATCCTTTATAAAAACATGTTCATCTGAAATTAAACTGGCATCTTTTCTCAGTATCTTTTCTAAAACACTACTCTAATCAATAAAAGCATTGATAAAGCATATATTGTGTGTTGTGGAGTTTCATTAAAATCATGCATGAAAATATAAGAATATTGTGCAGCAAAAATTGAGAATATGTTTATTAGAATGACACTGAATGGTGTCATCATCAGGCTTACAAATATGTTGGTGCTCCAGTGACTCGCAGACAAAAATATTTTTTATGGTTGTTTGTTTAAAATATATATATATATAAAAGAGTATATATGAGTTTTGAGAAATTTTTACAGATATGTTTCTCAGACAAGTACTTTCATTTATATACAGTATAAATGTTTTTTTTTAACAATGTTGATACAAGAAAAAAAGGCAAAAAACAAAACAAAAAAACATTGATTCATCTGTATTGAATTACTTATCATCAGCATACAACTACAATGCAATACTCTTCACATAATAAATATTGTTTGTATATTGTACACATTATTTAACAAAAATTTATATTGATTTGTTTGATTATAATAGAGTCGACGTTTTAACAGCGTGTTCCTAATTTGTCACCACACCTGTGAACCTGTCCTTAACATAACAACATATAAAGATCAAAATATTTCAATTAAAATCAGGCAAAAATGGGGTTAACGCAAAATCATATTTTCACGTTTTATTCTATGTCAGTGGTTCCCAATCCTGGTCGTGAAGAACTCCCAACACTGCATCTTTTTGATGTCTCTCTTATCTGACACACATTTCAGGTCTTGAAGTCTTTACTAATGTGCTGATGGCTTTAATCAAGTGTGTTTGATTATAAAATCATCTGAAATGTGCAGTGTTGGGGGTTCTCCAGGGGCAGGATTGGGAACCACTGTTTCCTCAAATGAGGAAACGAGACACTGCATCAGAGCTGACGCTATGGGGAAACTCTTACTTTGAAATTACTACTTAAGCCTCACTGAATCACAGTAAAGTCTGGCCAGTGGGATTTAAGCGAACACTATATTGGTGGGCTTCCCCGCCATACAAGGCAGTGCTAAATATAAGACATTCAAGAGACGTTCACTTTAGATTTGGTTCACTTGATATTGCATCATAGCTGATGCTATGAGGACCATATAAAATCACAGCATGTTAAAGTGGGGGTTGGGGGTTGGGGGTTGGGGGGAGGGGGTCGGAGTTACAGAAGCTTGACTAAGTTACACAAACGCACATATAATGTACCAAGCCATTTATGAGATGCCATCAACTCAGCACTACAAGAAACCATTGGCAGGTTTCCAGCTGAGCTTCACCTATGAAGAAAATTACAGTGGCCAATGGAAAAACTGCTCCATGGACAAAATCTGTCTCCTAGTGCTCCCTCTTATGATGTCACAGAGCATCTATACAAGTTGCAAGCTAGAGCCAAAGAATGCAGCAAGTAAGCCTTAATAAGACAGCTCTGTAGCTACAACAAAACCTGCAGAGATGCCACCTATAAAGAGAAAGATTGTGTATCGGTGAGGAATTTTCTACAGTCAAGGGCACTTCACCATTTTAGTGCTAAACTTGCCAACAAATGGAAAGGACCGTATTGAAAAAACAAACATTTAGGACCACTAAATTATTGTTTGGCATTAGAAACCACTGGTGAGGATATACGTACCATTCATGTGTGCAACCTGAAGCCATGCTTTCCAACCGCTGAGGAGTTAGACCACCTGGAAAACACAAAACTCCAGGAAATCTCCCAAGGGTCCTCTGACAAAGATGATGAGTTTCTTGGATTCTTAAAGTAGTACTCTTCTTAAACAACCTGTGGTAGTTCTCTCTAGGGGAGGAGTGTAGCAGAACAGAAAACTCTATATTCCACTTAAACTATTTTTCACTTTCTTTCAGACGTAAATGGAGGCGTGCATCAATTAATGGGAAAAGTGAATAAAAGGGCGACGAGGCTAATGCACCAGGAAGAAAGAGAGGAAAAAAACGTCACAAGTGAATGCAGTTCTCGTGAGAGGTTTGTCAGAGAGGAGTTAAACAATTGTGCTACCGTGAGGCGTGGGACTGGTGTTCCGACTCGGTCTGAAGCTTCCAGATGTGCTTCTGAGTCCATGAACTGGTGCGATGCACTTTCACGTACCCTCTTCATGCAGCTACCCAACTTAGAAAGCATGGCTGAGAAAAAGGGGCATCCTAGAGTCCCCCGACACTCTTCAGAAACCTTGCAATCTGCCAAATTTGGGTCAGTGATACAAAGCCATTCTTTCTCACGAACATTACAGCACATGCGCTCTAACACTCTTATGCACACACTTCCAAACGCACGCACTTCTAAAGTTACAAAGTCTGATATAGATTTTTCCATTTGTTTACTCATTCCTACTACTAACTGTTTATTACCGTTTTTTTTTTTTTTTTTACATGGACAAATTTGGAGTTAATATACTGATGTGGAAACCCAGTTACTACAAACAGTTCAACACCTATGTATTTCTAATTATTTTATATATTGGTATATAAGCCTTAATTCCCTACACTCTCCGAAACATGTTTTCATTGCTTTTTCAAACTTGTCCTGAAGCACTCACTGAATCTTCAACAATTCTTCAGATGATGCTTGCCAAAAATTGGCAAAAGTTTTTGAATTGATAGAAGGCCAAAAACACACTTAATGCAAGTACTCTTGTTTACACAAACACATTTAGCATATTTGAATTATCAAAATGACTTTAAATGTTGACATTAATATATATTATCATCTCCATTATCAGTAACTATCATGGATGACTAGTATTGAAATTGCATTGTTGGTCTTGCTGGTTTTTCTGTCAACTCATTTTCTCAGATCTTTTTATTTGTATTGAACAAACAGAAAGTTGTTTTCAGATGATATCTTCTCATACTTATCAAAACATTAATTTAATTATTATTTATCTTTTAAGTTTCCAGTTTCACCTGTATAATATATGTATCATCCTTGTGACTTAAACACCTTAATTATAAATAGGGCTCTTTCTAGAGCTCCACAAAATCTTCACTGAAATTCTGAAGGCAAAGACCTGAAAACCAAGGTGAGTTTTTGATACATCGACCTGCTGAATAAACTTGTTGTCGGACTCTGTCTTGTGTTCCCTCCCTCTTGTGACCATATTTGGATTTCCTGTTCCTGTCCTTGTTTAGTTATAATCATTAGGTTACTAGTCCCCAGCCATGTGTCTTTAATTATCTAGTTTACGCCTTGTTTACTTCTAGTACTTAAGCCCTATGTTTCCCTGTCTTTGGTGTCTTGTCTTGAATGTCATTCTGTGTTCCCTATGTGTTTGGAGCAAGAAAGTCTGTGTTATTTGAAGAATTCCATGTCTCCTCGGTCCCTGCTTGAGAGAGGTGTGACAGAAGACCGGACCAAACTGAAAGTGAGCGGTGCCTTTTCCCCCTGGTTTGTTTTTCACTTTTGAAAGTTTTGTTTTACTGTTTCTCCCCATGGCCATGGAGTTGGCCAATGCCCGAGCTCGCTCCAGTGTCTGCTCCAGCCCCAAAACTCACTCCAATGCCAGCTCCTTGAAAGTGCCGCAGTGCTTATGCATTTTCAGTTTCATCATGGCAGTGCTGAGAAGTCTTCTGCTTCTTACCATTATGTATTCTGTTGTAAATGCTTATGGTAACCAAGACTTATTTACCCTTGTAAATGTACAATATGATTAAACTGAATTTTGTCATGATTAATAAGGTTTCTGCTGTGTGAAGATTATATGCTTTATTTATTAAAATACAAGTTTATGTAATGTTTACAAAAAAAAATAAAAATGCCCCAATGGATGAACAAATTTTGAAGTATTTCCCTTAGTTAGATAACTGCAGAAGTAATGTGTAGCTGCAGGAATTTTATATCTATTTTTAGTTGCCAAAAACTCAATTTCCTGCAAATATGACAAAGTATTAAATGATCAACCAGAACTTTTAATGAATACATAAATAGATTGTGGATTGACAATGTAAAATCTGTTTTTTTTAGAGACACCTCAACATGCTGCAGCTGCAGAAAAATTATGCAAATAGAAAAAGCACCAGCAAATTAAGAAAACATCAGTTTGACAGACATGGATTATCTCAACAAAGGAGAAGTGCTCACTAACACAGATTTAGACAGATTTGTGAACAATATTTGAGAGAAATATAGGCCTTTTGTGTACACAGAAAAAGTCTTAGATCTTTGAGTTGAACAATGGGGGCAAAAACAAAAGTTGCGTTTATAATTTTGTTCAGTGTATATATAATGTATTTATTAATTAATGTATTAATTAATATTAATAGTAAAACCATATGGTTAATTTTTGTAAGGGAAATTGTAAAGGTAAGTTAGCCAGCTTACATAACCCTTCACAGTTACAGTAACTGTGTATTTTGTCAGCTTATTTAGGCTTATAATGTAAAAAAAAAAACTAAGGAATCATATGACCAGGATGTTAATATAAACAAAAAACTCACCTTTCAGAGCAAACATTGATAAACATGTCCTAGCCATGTTCATCACTTTGCATTTCCCTTAAATATTTCTGAAGTGTTCTGTGCCTATTTGTGTTTCTGTTTTTGCAGCGCATCTTTTTATTTGGTTGTGTTGTAAGCATTTGCAGTGTGTGTGTTGTCAAACTGATGAAGATGTTTTTTCTATTTGCATGTTTTTTTTGTTTGTTTGTTTGTTTTTTGCAGTGCATTGAGCTCTCACCGTACTAAAGAGGCTGATGTAGTGTGACTGGTTTTTAGTCTTTAAACATAAGGCAAAGGATTGTTTGACTTCATAAAAGCTGAACTCTAATGACCTTTTTATAGTCTGAGTACTTTGTGATGACTCTCTTTACTCATGAAGGACAGTGGATTTAGAGTGATGGAAGTCTCTTTGACTACACCAGCTGGTGCTCTGGAGAACCCAACAATTCAGGAAATACAGAGAACTGCCTGGAGCTGGCCTATAGCTTTAAGAATGCAGTTTTATTAGTTTCAATAATTATTCACAGTACTATAATCAATCCTATAATGTCATATCATACAATAACATAAAATGGGTTATTTGAATGTCACAAAATGCCTAAAGTTGAATGTTCCATTTTATTTTGACTCTAACATATGATTAGAATAGCTTTATTTAATTAATAAATTACATTTTTTACAAATATTTTCCCTCCCTGCAGCTAACCATTGCTGGAATGATCTGTCATGTTCAGATCGAGTTGCCTTTGTTTGTGCTAAAAACCTGTGAGATTACATGCAGTCATCCTGCTCCACAGTTACATGATTGTACATACATTTACATTTTCTGATCTTATACTTTATAAAACATGTTAATCTGAAATTAAACTTGTATCTCTTATCCAAACTTTAATCTTTTCTCAATACCTTCCTTAAAACACTCCTCTAATCAATAAAAGCATTGATGAAGCATACCTTGTGTGTCGTTGAGTTTCAACAAAATCGTGTACAAAAATATAAGTATGTGCAGCAAAAATTAAGAATATGTATATTTGAATTACACTGAATGATGTCATCATCAGGCTTACTGTACAAATATGCTGGTGCTCCAGTGACTCGCAGACAAAAAGACTTCAGCAGCCTTATCTCTCAGTCTGAGAAAACACAAATATGTTTCTCACACAAGTGCTTTCATCTAAATTTTTTTTTTTTTTTTTTTTATGTAGATGCAAAAAAAAAAAACAGTGTACACTACAGGTATTCTTGGTCATGAATTGCCTGCTGAATTGCTGCTGGTCTTTATATGTTAACATTAACAAATAATATCATCTCCATTATCAGTGACTATCACAGATGACTATTAGCATACACAAGCTGTGTTGGTCTTGCTGGGTTTTCCTGTGAACTCAGACTGGTTCCTTTGCATTGAAAAAACAGACCACATCTCCAAACAGAGAGTTGTTTTCAGATGATATCTTCTCATACTGTCTAACTTCTCATCTATCAAAATTCCAGTTTAGGTGTATATTGTTACAGTACAGAAGGGACGGAGACAGAAGATAACAGGTAAGGTGGTATTTGACAAAAGCGGAGTAAATATGGTAGCGAGTGTTCTTGAGGTGAGGGATGAGAGAGAGTAAACTGAATACTGTCCTTGAGATGATATATGATGAAGGTCCTAGAAGAATCCGAGTAGAAGAGACGTTGCGGGAAGGGGACGGACGGACAGACACAGACACAGACACAGACACAGACACAGACACAGACACAGACACAGACACAGACACAGTAACTTGAGAACGAGGAAGACAGGTAAGTATCCAATGGCAGTCCTTTAGGTCGGCAGGTAGGTAATCCTAAGTGCAAACGAGACCAGACGGTGACTGTGTGCGTGAGAGTGTCTTTTAAGTGCTGGTTGATTGGGTGCTGACGAGGGGCAGGTGTGTGTGATCAGTACTCAGGTGAGGGAGCGCGCTGTGATTGGACGGGGTTGGAGCCTGGCGTGTCTGTGACATATATAGGCAAATTTAATTTATATTAATTTATCGCCAGACGGAGACACTGAAGAGGGACTTCAGGAGCCAGATCGAGACGGTGCGAAGCACAACGCCCGTGGCTGTAATCATCGTGTCTGGACCGCTCCCCACGTATCGACGAGAACACGAAAGGTTCAGTAGAATTTTGCTATAAATTAATGGTTATTGTCATGGCGTAAATAACAGAAACTGCTCTTTGTTAATAATTGGAACCTTTTCTGGGAGCATAATAGGCTTTTACGGGCTGATGGCCTGCACCCCAGCAGAGCTGGAGC
This sequence comes from Cyprinus carpio, assembly GCF_018340385.1. Classification (NCBI taxonomy): domain Eukaryota; kingdom Metazoa; phylum Chordata; class Actinopteri; order Cypriniformes; family Cyprinidae; genus Cyprinus; species Cyprinus carpio. Next base: position 13,268,753 of record NC_056621.1, on the reverse strand, counting down.
AGAATCAAGAATCTGTGATTTGTTCATTCTCTTTAACTTTTATTTAATTGTCAAAAGTACAAGGAAAAGATTTGCAAAGTTTTCACTGACTAACATAAATGTCCAACATACTCCAAAAAAGTTTGGAAAGAAGCATGTTTAACACTGTGTCACATCAAGCCTCCTTTTAATTATAACATTTTATTTTTTGGGAATTGAGGATACTAACTGTTAAAGTTTTAGAAAGCAAAATTTGGTTCCTTTTCGGTCTTTGGAACTGAGAACTCAAAAGCCATTTTTCCCGGAAACAACTTGAAATGTGGACTCATCTGAGTACAGCACACATTTTTTTTAGTCTTTTTGACTATCTGAGATGAGCTCTGGCCCAGAGAACCCAGCAGCATTGCTGCATAGAACCAATGTATAGATTTCTACTAGAGTAACAGATATTCAAGTTGCATTTCTTGATGCAGCAGCAGACTGTGGTAAATGACAGTGGTTTTCTGAATTACTCCTGAGCCCATGTGGATATATTTAACACCGCAGCATGAAAGTTTCTTATGCAATGCTATCTAAGGGCTCAAAGGTCAAGAACATTCAGTTGAGGTTTCCTGCCTTGCCCTACATGTACTGTGATTTCTCTGGATTCCCTGAATCTTTTCACAAATTTATGTATGGTACTTGGTGAAAGACCTAAATTCTTTGCAATTTTGCATTGCGAAATGTGATTTTTGGGTTTAAATCCTGTGATAAAATAATTTTTATGGCTAGCTGATGGCTAGCGTTATCTTTCTGACCATGAACCTCCAGCTCAGGTGAGCCTTCCTTTTCTTCCTGATCTCCATTCTGAGTTCAAGAGGGAATTGAACAGGCCAATTTTCTTATGTGTCTATCGGTCAGAATACGAGTTATGCCAACATCGAGGGGATGCATGAAATCAGCTATGAGAGGATGCCCCCTGTGGTAGTTACCTCTCTATGGGTGAGACATCCTCTCTTTAAACTCCCTCCTTGCCATTTTGTTTAAATTGCAGGCCATACGCAGCAGCAGCAGGTCAGGCTGTCTCTTCTTTGCACACGATGGCGGTGCTTCAGGCGTATCGGGCTGATCTGCTGAAAGACCTGGATAAAGGTGAGGGCCTTTCTCACAATGAGGTAGCTGAGTTGCACCACACCACAGATCCCGCTCTCCGTGCTACGAAGGTCCAGGTCTGAGCCAAAACAAACCCAGGGGTCCTGGCCCGTCTTGATCTGAGGATCAGAAATGGACACAGAAGGCTAGAATCGCAGCTTGCGCTTCTCCCCTGCCTGCGGGTAGGGGTAGGAGGAATCATGGGTCAAAAGGAGGTAGGCAAGATAAGAGATGTGATCCAGAGGAGGCGTCAGCGTTTTTGTCCAGATTAGAGTGATACTTGAGTATCTACTCATTTCCCTTAGGGGGTTTAACATCTGCCCTTATCTTCCCCTTCCTAATTCCCCTGTAACCACCATCTCTCCAACTGACCAAGGTTAGGTAGGAACTTCCTGCATTCTGTCAACACTGCAGAATGCAGTGCCCTTATCTGCCCTTATCTTCCTCTTCCTAATTCCCCTGTAACCACCATGTCTCCACCTGACCAAGGTTAGGTAGGAATTTCCTGCATTCTGTCAACACTGCCCTGCTTCCTATTAAATATTGTATAGATTTTAAAATCTTGCTTATTACTTATAAAGCCCTGAATGGTTTAGCACCTCAGTATTTGACCGAGCTCTTATTACATTATAGTCCTCCACGTCCACTGTGTTCTCAAAACTCTGGCAATTTGATAATACCTAGAATATCAAAATCAACTGCAGGCGGCAGATCCTTTTCCTATTTAGCGCCTAAACTCTATAATAACCTTCCATAACATTGTTCGGGAGGCAGACTGTCAGTTTAAATATAGATTAAAGACCCATCTCTTTAACCTGGCTTACAAATAACACACTAATACGCTTCTAATATTTAAATCCATTAAAGGATTTTTAGGCTGCATTAATTAGGTCAACCAGAACCGGGAACACCTTCCGTAACAAGAATGGCATCTACGCTAATATTAGGCCGTTTTCTCTCTTATTCTGAGGTCACCGTAGCCACCAGATCGAGTTTGTATCCAGATCAGAGGGCCACTGCAGTCATCACCCGGATCCGCACCTAGAAAGGACCTCTACAGCCCAGAAACACAGCGGAAACCAGGACAACTAGATGAGCCCCAGATACACATCCCTTGTAAAGACCTTGTCTCAGATGACCAGTGGGACAAGACCACAGGAACCAGTTGAGTCCTCTGCACAATGTGACTTTGCTGCAGCCTGGAATTGAACTGCTGGTTTCGTCTGGCCAGAGGAGAACTGATTCCCATCTGAGCCTGGTTTCTCCCAAGGTTTTTTCTCCATTCTGTCACCGATGGCGTTTTGGTTCTTTGCCGCTTTTCCCCCCGGGGGGTTGTTCCATAAAAGCCGCTTAGAAAAGCGGGGATTAAAGTCCAAAACCTGACTTGAATGAGCCGAGCTAAACATCCGCGCTTAAATTGGTTCCATAACAGTAAGTTGAGGATCATGTGATCTTACTAATTTGAGTCAGGTTTAAATAGTCTAGATAATTGCGCGTGCACGCCATTGTTTAAAAGTCCTGAAAAGTCGAACATGGGTCAATCGATTTACTGTGGGCTACCATGGCAACAAAAGGAAAAGATAGAGCAGCGATGTTCACGGCAACGGAATAGCGTTTGCTATTGGAAACATATGAAGAATTTAAAGATGTCATCACCAAAAAAGGCAATACAGCGGCAATAAATAAAGCAAGAGAGAAAGGTTGGCAGGAAATTGCTGATCGTCTCAATGCGTAAGGAGCAGTGTAAGCTATTTAAAATACTTTATCAACATTGAATGTGTGTCACAATATATTGCAAAGTTTGTGTGTGAATACCAGTAACGTTAATTGCTTTCACGCAGCAGCAACATAAGTGATGGAAAAAGAACCTGGCAGCAGGTGAAAATAAAATATAAAAATATAGTTCAGAATGGTAAGTAAATCTAATGGTATGTGTATATATGTAATCAATGGCAGTTTGAAGTTACAACTATTCAGGTTTTTTTTAATGTATATTTTTTTTTTTTTTTTTTTTTTTTTTTTTTAATTGCAGCGACCAAAAAGACTGAGGTTGCTGGCACTGGGGGAGGGCCACCACTAGCCAGCTTCACTCCTGCAGAGGAGCTGGCTTTGGAAATTAATAAAGGGAGGCCCGTCCTTGAGGGAATAGAGGGGGGGGACATCATCTAAAATTATATCACGTAGTATAAGGAGTGAGTATATAAAGTGTGTGTGTTTTATTATCATTATTCCTTCCTGACTAACTGATTTCCTCCTTCCTTAGGCATTGTAAGCCTAAGTACATCATAGCAGTAATGTCACGTAGAGGTACTTGTGCTACTGTAATGGTGCATTTTGGTAAAAAACAAAATATTTTTTCTATCAAGATTCTGTATGCTTTATGGATCCACCAGACATCATGTTGCCTGTGAGTATGAGACCTTTTAAATCAGTCATGTAAGCTAATGAGTTTAACTGAGTTTAATCAGTTGTCACAGGGAGAAGGCCCATCAGTTGAGGAGGATGAGGAGACTGTCTGTATGTTCAAGGAGGCCTGAGGTAGTCACAGGGTTCCATGTGATACTGTATTGAATATTAAAAAGTGTACTTGTGTGATAAAATGATCATAATGTGTTTTCAGGATGCTGACTGTTCTAGAGCCCCCTCAGTCTGGGACCACATGTGACAAAGTGAGTATTAAGAAATGAAAACAATGTGACAAGAGTATTCAATGAAATAACTTAAATCTATGTTGCTACAGAATCCAGAAAACATAAAAGGAGTGTATAAACGCTACCTCCTTAAACAAATGGAAGCGATTGATATCGACATCCAGTATAAAAAACTGAAGATGAGGAAGTTGGAGCTGGAAATTCAACAGCTACAGAAAAATGCAAGTAGAACTACCATTTTTAGAAAGGGGAAAAAAAATTACCTTTTTGATCACTTTCCACAACATTTATTTGTGTTTTCACCCCTAACAGGCAGATTCACTCTGAATAAAGACAAATCACATTAAATACTTTGACTTCTGTGTGTTTGTTCAACTACGGAGAAAGTTGAGGGGCCAGTGGAAAACGTTAAATGCTACACATGGTTTAGACCATATTAAGCAAAATAATTATTTGCATATGTGTCTCGTATAAGTCTGCCTGTTTCGTTTTCTTCCAATACTGCTTCATTGCCCCCAGTCTTCCTCTTCAACAATCCTTGGTTGCCTCTCTCTCCTCAGACAAGCAATGTTATGGAGCACTAGACAAGCAACTACAATGTCACATGCCCTAGGCGGAGTCACTCTGAGGTGCTTCAGGCACTGAAACCTTGACTTTATCAGCCCAAATGCCATCTCTATGCGACCCCTTCTGTGTGCATGGGCAATGTTGTAGTGGTGCTGTGCCTCTGTCTGGGGCTCCTGATAGGGACTCAAGAGGTAAGGTAGGCATGGGTATCCCTTGTGTATCAGTTGTATTCCGGGAACCAATTCTCCTCCATAGACAGAATGAATATATACAGATATATATATATATATATATATATATATATATATATATATATATATATATAATGTAGTTTTTTTTTTTTTTTTTTTTTAGAATTTTTGCAATTTAAGTGATTACTAGCATACCTCTTGCTAGTTGCTGGTAGAGAGATGAGGCTCTAAAGATTCTGGAGTCATGCACAGAGCCTGGCCATTTGGCTTCTACATTTGTGATGCAATCTGCATCACTAATCATCTAAAATAAATTAAACCTGTAGGTCACTACATTTTAATTGCAATGAACTAAACACTGGTGCCCAGCTTAGTACAGAACACTCAGTGCTAGAGCATAGCCTTCAATATCATCTCAGTGGGACCGTACCTGTACATTGATGCTGTGCACTGATTTCCTATTTACAAAGTCCGCTTCATGTGGACCAGACGGACACTTAATACGCACATGGGTGCAGTCCAATGCACCGATAACATTTGGGAAACCTAGGAAAATTATTTGTTTGTTTTAAATATGTCCCATGTAAAAATCAACAGTCAAGAAATATTTTCATGTTTTATAGTTATTTGAACTTACCAGCTATTCCATAAAAGGCATGTTTAATGGTACGAATAGCTTTGTGGCCAGGGAATGTGATGAACACATTGAGTAGTCTTTTTAAAGAAAGGTACACAGTTTGTACAGAGCGGCAAACTGATGCTTTGCTGATATTCTCTGCATCTCCAACTGTGTACAAAAATGTTCCACTGGCAAAAAAGCGAAGTGCAATGCACACAGTCTGTGGGACTGTGAGCGCTCTGTTGTGGCGTGTATTATTTGCAACGTATGGGTTTAGTAATCTACAAATATATGCAATCCCATGTCTTGAGAACCTATATCGCTCATACAGGTAGCTGTCATTAAAAGCCAATGGGTCTGACCTGTCTCTGAAAGTTTCTCTCTCTTTGAAATGCCCTCCGCAAGACTATAGCTCCCTCATCCACCACCTCATCTATGAAAGGACACGCCATGGTTAAGTTTGGAGACGAGTTCAGCTCCCTATTTATATACTTTTAATTAATTAATTACCAAACTCATTAACCAAACTCAATTAAACACAAGTTTTGAACATTTCTTAGTGTATTTATACCTTATAATTTCTTACATTTATTAGTAAAGTACATTTCCTTATTTATTTATTTATTTAAAAAAAAAATTATTAATAGTGGTTAAGTAAAATAAAATTACATCGAAATACTAGCAGGTGAGTATAAATGGTATGCTCGTTAAGCCTGAACTCAGACTTAGCCTCACAGTTAGCCTGCCCCGGACCAGGTTAATTTGCCAGCATAAGTTGCCGGGGTAACTGAGTTTGAACTTTTTTAAGTTTGATTTATGAAACCGAATCTACCAAAAATAAGCCTGACTAACCGAAATAAGCCTGGCTTATACTCTAATCTTGGTTTATGGAACAGCCCCCTGGCTTGCTTAGTTGGGGATGCTTCATTTCCAGCGACATCATTGACTTGATTGCAAATGATTGCAAAGATACTATTTAAACTGAACTGAGCTGGATGATGACATCACTGAATTCAATAATGAACTGCCTTTAACATAAAAATTAGCGTTTACTATTGTCATTTTGCATTATTGGCACACTATTTTCCTAATTAATATTGTTCAATTGCTTTGACACAATCTGTATTGTTAAAAGTGCTATATAAATAAAGGTGACTTGACTTGACATAAGTCTCCTATGCTGGACATATGATGTTTGGTTGGTTCTATGGTTTCATAGTAACCACCTTACTGATGGTCTGGACTAGAGGCTTCTTCAGGTTGCTTCTTAAATGGGGGTCCATTTTTAAATATTTATAAAAAATATATATGTGTGTATTTAGTACGCTGGTGGTTGTGTGTATTCTATCTGCGATCGTTCTTTGCAGTATTTTCTGGGATCTGTGTTGTTCTTTCTTTTTCTAGGGTAGGTCCTCTGTGAGCAACCCCCCCCACCCCCGCCCTGCTGGATTCAGAAACTGGGTGCTCGACTTGCAGTGTTTACCTCACTCGACGATACTGTATCCAGCCGGTATGATAGCCCTGGCTCCGGCTTCATGCTTCCTGGTTCTTGCTGCCAGATCAAAGGCTTCTGCGGGAGCCTTTTAGATCATCAGGCCCCAAGCACGGCACATGGATGTCCGGGCTGGGCTTATGCTTTCAGGCTGCCTGTCTGGTACGCCGTATCTACAGTAGGTCACCCTGACGGGCTTCCTGGTCACCAGGATATCCCCTCTTGCTGATGCATCGAGCGGGAAGTATCAGTGGCATTTGCGAGAACCTTCTTGTGTAATGCTGTCTCAGGCAGTACTCCCCTTGCCTTAGAGGGTTGTATTTGAGCTTGCCTCTCCCATTCAGTTCAGTACCTCTGGGTATCTGTGAACCGATGCTTGGGAAGCTTTAAGTACAGACTTTCTGTACTTTCTGAAATCCATGTAAGTGGTAAGTATGCACACAAGACTCTGCACACTTTCTGAAATCCGGTACGGTAAGGGTTACGCGTATTAGCTTCATTCCCTTTCTCTGAGTTGGTAAGAGCCTGGTACCTTGGGCTTCACTCAACAAGTGTGTCTCTATTAACACACTTTGAAGCATCGCTACCCTCAGTATTGAGGCTTATTGTGAGCATGGTGCATCCTTTTGGGCGCTTGAGTTCTCTCCCCTTCTGAGGAGTTAAATGCCTCGCTTCGTGGGCTGTTCTCATGGTAGTTTAGCAGCGCTCCCCTTTACCAAAAAGGGTTGCATATGAGCGCTACTCCTTTCTGAATTCTGAGTTCTCTTCTCACGTAAGAGTTGAGCTCTCTGTTTTTCCAGAGCACCTGTAACCAGCAGCATCAGGTGATCTAGGCCCTTCCTCCACCTCTCTGATGCGCTGAGTTTTTTGGCTAGCTTGCAGTACGCTTACCCTTCTGATTCTAACGATCATTCTGTAGGTCGAGCACCCTCTCTTGTTGAGAACTGGGTGTGTTGCTCCCTCAGCTAAGTAAATTACTGCTAGCTGTTCCAGCACTGGAACATCCGGTAGGGCAAGCCCCCCTCTCATTTGAGAGCTGGGTGTTTGCCCCTCCCCTCAGCAAGATATTTACTGCTAGCCACTCCAGCATGAGCTGCTCTTTCAGAGTGCCACGAGAGCCCATTAGAACGGTATCCTAAAATCCATGTTATGGTAAGAGTGCACGTGTCTTTGCGCACTTTCTAAAATCCACACTGCGGTAAGTTTGCATGCTTGTACTTTGCGTTCTTTTCTAAAATCCTATATAGCGAGGGATTTGCGCGGTTGCTTTGTGCCCTTTCTTGAGCTGGTAAAAGCCCCATTCATCTTGGGCGCCACTCCACTTTGTGTACTATATATATATATATATATATATATATATATATATATATATATATATATATATATATATATATATATATATATATATATAGAAAGGCTGAACTTATTATTGTTGACAGGCAAAATAATTTCGAAACATCATCCCTACCACAATGAAATCTCTTGTGATGTTTTGCTCTAACCATAAGTGTCTTTTCCCAGGCATCCTCCACTACCACTATCTTTACTAACAGAGTTTTTAATTAAGTAGTTTAAAATACTTTCCATGGCTAGCTGTTGTAACCTTAAAAGGGTAGTACACTCAAAAATGAAAATTCAGGCATTATTTTCTGACTCTATTGTTGTTCAAATACCACATGATCTTCTTTTTGGTTGATAAAATATCCATTTAACTCATAAACATTGCAACAGAAGCTAAAAAATATCGGAAACAAATATTCTTACTATATAGTATATGCCACGTCAAAGAATTGACTGGTACTGTGTGTAGGAGGTCAAGAGGACACTGATACCACAAATTAATTTCAAAGTCATGAATTTGTTCAATTTAATTTTATTTGCTGCTTTTTATTTTAATGTTAGAGTGACAATGAAAAATTTAGTTTCTTAACTTTAGTTTTGATTGAAGATGATGTCATCATTTTAAATGCCAAGTATAGAAACTCTATGATATGCAGAAAGAAGACTTGCAGTTTTCAGCATTAGACGTACATCTCGGGCACAGACAGCTACTGTAAATGGGCTCTTTCTAAATGTATAATAAATAAAAGATTTTTTCAAATACCAGCTCATCTTACCCAGTGATCCAATATTTGAATTTACGCTGTCCTCCACAGATTCAAGATAACAGAGCATCGATATAGGTGTTTGATTACCTATTTACTTGAGGTATCACATTTCTGTGGAAGAAAACTTTTATTGCCAAAGAATCACATCCTGTATCATCCTCGTGACTTAAACTCACTTGACATAAGTAATGTATAAAAGCAGGACTCTTTCAAGAGCTTCACAAAATCTTCACTGAAAGTCTGAAGGCAACGATCTGAAAACCAAGGTGAGTTTTTGGCACATCGACCTGCTGAATAACTATTATACTTAAAGTTTCTTTATGATAAATCAAGAATCCACTATTTAGAATATGACTGAAGACATTTAACTTTTCATTAATTTTAGGGTTCATCATGGCAGTGCTGAGAAGTCTTCTGCTTCTTTTCATTATGTATTCTGTTGTGAATGCAAATGGTAACTAAGACATTTATTTACTATTGCGAAAACACCTTTTTTTTTTATTTTTTTTATTCCAGATTAAAATCTTTAAAGTCATTGTCAAGTCTAGTCACCTTTAAGTAAAGCTTTATACTACATAAATATACAGTATAATTATATAAAAACAGTTTGTTTCAAAGCAGCTTTACAGTAATAAACAGGAAAATAGGTATTCAGTGGTGTAAAGAAAATTCACTTCTGCTGTAAAGCAGCTCTGAAAAGATAATAAAATGATTGTTTTCTGCCAAAACTTTGAGAGGCTTCATTACAAAGGGGTGGACAGGAAATGTGCAATATGATTGAACTGAATTTTGTCATGATTAATGAGGTTTCTGCAGTGTGTAAAGACTACAGTCGTGGCCAAAAGTTTTGAGAATTACAATAATATTGGAAATTGGAAAAGTTGCTGCTTAAAGGGATAGTTCACCCAAAAATGAAAATTATGTCATTAATGACTCACCCTCATGTCGTTCCAAACCCGTGAGACCTCCGTTTATCTTCGGATATTTTAGATTTAGTCCGAGAGCTTTCTGTTCCTCCATTGAGAATGTATGTACGGTATACTGTCCACGTCCAGAAAGGTAATAAAAACATCTTCAAAGTAGTCCATGTGACATCAGAGGGTCCGTTAGAATTTTTTGAAGCATCGAAAATACATTTTGGTCCAAAAATATCAAAAAAACTACGACTTTATTCAGCATTGACTTCTCTCCCGGGTCTGTTATGAGCGCGCCGTTCACAGCACATCCGGTTCGCGAACGAATCACTCGATGTAACCGGATCTTCTTGAACCAGTTCACCAAATCGAACTGAATCGTTTGAAACGGTTCGCGCGTCAACAATAAGCATTAATCCACAAATGACTTAAGCTGTTAACTTTTTTAACATGGCTGACACTCCCTCTGAGTTCAAATAAACCAATATCCCGGAGTAATTCATTTACTCAAACAGTACACTGACTGAACCGAGCCAGATAACGAACGAAACATTGACTCGTTCTCGAGTCAAGAACCGGTTGCATCGGTTTTCGGATCACCGGTAGTGATGGGAAGTTCTGTTCTTCTCCGCGAACCGGTTCTTTCGGACAGTTTGATTAAAAAAAAACCGGTTGCCGAAAACGGTTCACCAGTTATTTTGCACTCGACGTAATGACTTCATTGGCGATGATTGCCCTTGATTCAAGCCTTCGGTTTACCCGCGCTCATAACATTAGCACAGAATCGGTTCAGAATCAATCACCAAAAGAACCAGTTCGGTTCAGACGCGCTGTGTGTCAGTCTGAATCACGCATGCGCAGTTTCATCAGCTCCTCGGTTCTCGAATCGCACGCCGTCCGACAGAAACGGTTCTTGACTCGAGAACGGGTCAATGTTTCGTTCGTTATCTGGCTCGGTTCAGTCAGTGTACTGTTTGAGTAAATGAATTACTCCGGGATATTGGTTTATTTGAACTCAGAGGGAGTGTCAGCCATGTTAAAAAAGTTAACAGCTTAAGTCATTTGTGGATTAATGCTTATTGTTGACGCGAACCGTTTCAAACGATTCAGTTCGATTTGGTGAACTGGTTCAAGAAGATCCGGTTACAACGAGTGATTCGTTCACGAACCGGATGTGCTGTGAACGGCGCGCTCATAACAGACCCGGGAGAGAAGTCAATGCTGAATAAAGTCGTAGTTTTTGATATTTTTGGACCAAAATGTATTTTCGATGCTTCAAAAAATTCTAACGGACCCTCTGATGTCACATGGACTACTTTTGAAGATGTATTTATTACCTTTCTGGACGTGGACAGTATACCGTACATACATTCTCAATGGAGGGACAGAAAGCTCTTGGACTAAATCTAAAATATCTTATACTGTGTTCCGAAGATGAACGGAGGTCTCACGGGTTTGGAACGACATGAGGGTGAGTCATTAATGACATAATTTTCATTTTTGGGTGAACTATCCCTTTAAGTTTTTATGTTTGAAGTTTTTGTATAGTCATGAGTGTTATTAATTGTTGTCATATTTTTCATTTTTGCCTTCTTTGCCATGAAAATTAACTTAATCCCAAAAAAAACCTTTCCACTGCATTTCATTGCTGTCATTAAAGGACCTGCTGAGATCATTTCAGTAATCATCTTGTTAACTCAGGTGAGAATGTTGACGAGCACAAGGCTGGAGATCATTATGTCAGGCTGAGTTGGGTTAGAATGGCAGACTTGACATGTTAAAAGGAGGGAGATGCTTGAAATCATTGTTATTCCATTGTTAACCATGGTGACCTGCAAAGAAACGCGTGCAGCTATCATTGCGGTGCATAAAAATGGCTTCACAGGCAAGGATATTGTGGGCTACTAAGATTGCACCTAAATCAACAATTTATAGGTTCATCAAGAACTTCAAGGAAAGAGGTTCAATTCTTGTAAAGAAGGCTTCAGGGCGTCCAAGAAAGTCCAGCAAGCACCAGGATCGTCTCCTTAAGAGGATTCAGCTGCGGGATCGGAGTGCCACCAGTGCAGAGCTTGCTCAGGAATGGCAGCAGGCAGGTGTGAGCGCATCTGCATGCACAGTGAGGCGAGAGACTTTTGGAAGATGGCCTGGTGTCAAGAAGGGCAGCAAAGAAGCCACTTCTCTCCAAAAAAAAACATCAGGGACAGATTGATCTTCTGCAGAAAGTATAGTGAATGGACTGCTGAGGACCGGGGCAAAGTCATATTCTCCGATGAAGCCCCTTTCCGATTGTTTGGGGCATCTGGAAAAAGGCTTGTCCGGAGAAGAAAAGGTGAGCGCTACCATCAGTCCTGTGTCATGCCAACAGTAAAGCATCCTGACACCATTCATGTGTGGGGTTGCTTCTCATCCAAGGGAGTGGGCTCACTCACAATTCTTAAGCTGTTCTGATTACTTGAAGTGGAGTCCAGGATATCTCCAAACAGCGAGTCATTGGCAACCTTTGCTTGTCGGTACACATATTCCAGTAAATCAGGAAACCTGACTCTTTTTCTTGTTCTTTCTTGAATGTCATAAGCATAACTTCTCCATCTTTCTTTCAGTTTGAATGGAAGTTTGGATAAAATGGACTTCATGTTGGTAGGATTGTTCATTTCATCCATGTTATCCACATAATTTATTGTGTTACAACATCCAACCAAGAACAAAGCAAAAGCATTCAATACTTTTCTGTCTTCCGGCCTTATCTGAGGCCATTCCATAGCCTTCTTGATATAAGCTGTAGCGATGGTCATTTCATCTCCATAGTGATGATCAAGCAGTTCTCTGGCTTCTTTATAAGCTCTGTCAGGTTTCATGTGCTCACAGCTCCGAATGAGATCAAGTGGCTCTCCACTCGTGAACTGTTCGAGGTAGTACAGCCGGTCCTGATGACTGTCTGTTTTACTGTCGATAGCATGCTCGAATGCCCTTATGAAAGATCTGTAAGTCAGAGGATCTCCTGTAAACGTGGATATGTCTCTTTGAGGGAGTTGAGACAAATTCTGTTGTTTAATGAGCATCTCAGTGACTTCGTTTTGATGCTGTAACACTTCGTGCAGGCTATCTGTAGAAAAATCTGTGTGATCATGATGATTAAGATGTGGCGTGTTGCTGACAGCATCAAACCTTGATGATGACTTTCTTCTATCTGAAGCACCAACTTGAGTGGCTGGCTTTAGATTGAATGCAAGGGATGTCTTACCAGCTCCATGACGCACATAATCGTCTACCCTGTGTTTTTCTTGTCTACACATCAGGGGTTCAAATCTGGGTCTTGAAGGTAGCTTAGATAAATCACATTTAAATTCATGAACATCTTCAAATTCTTCGTACACCTTCAGTTTGCCATCTGAAGCAGCAAGCTCAGTTTCAAGCTCCAATTGCTCTTTTCTAATTCTCAAGCTAATTTCTTCCTGTTCTATTGTTTCTCTCTTTTTCATTGCTGCAGCTCTTGCCAACAGTGCTTCACGTTCAGCTTTAATTCTCAGCATTGCAGAAGTAGTACTTGAAGTCTGGTTTACCACGGAGTTAGCTTTGGATACACTATCATGTGGCCTAATATCATCTTCCTCATCTTTTAGGACATCTGCAATCCATTTGTTTGTGTCTTCTATAAACCGCTGAAATTCCGAAAATCTGTTCTCATAAGCATCTTGATCCGCTTTCTTATCATCTTCATCTATTAACTCACACAACTCTTCATTAATCCGTTCATACTGTCTTAAGCATCTTTTGAACCATAGCAATTCTTCATCTTAAATGAAATTAACATTGTGTTCATTTTCCTTCAATTTGGCTAAATCATTCTTCTATTTGGTTATTTGTGCCAACTTTCCCTTGCGTTCTCCTTTCAGCCTTTGTATTTTCTCCTCTACAGCCTTTTCTGTGGGCTTTGGCACCCTCTTTTGGTCAACACACGCAGCTGCGCTTTCATCTGCCATGTCATGTCATGTCACTTTAAAATCTTCACACAAAACTGTCACAATTCTTAATATTGTCCACAGCTTCTAATCTTCTTATAAACACTTGTTTAAAAGGGTCACTGATGTGGAGGATTTATTTTTGTCAAGCTCTATGACTTTCAGGATGAAATATCCAGTGAACACTTACTGTCACTTTTAGACGATGGCTAATAGAGTCATGAAGAAAATATCATACCTGTTTCAGGGAATGTCTCATTCAGCCAACGACTCACTCTCTAGGTAGGCTACCTCTGGCTTCCTTTCTGTATTATTTTGCTGCAACGTAGTTTTCGTCCGTATTGGTCTAATGTATTTGTTAGCAGCCGCTAGCAGGTTTCCCTCAGATCCGCCCGGTCGATTAGCTCGCCGTCATCAAGAGTGTCTTTTTTCTTTAGCGATCTTCTCACGCGGCTCGACTTTTGGCTTCGTCGAGCAATCTTCCGAATTTACTCAATATTTTGACTATGTCGAGCAGTCTTTTGACTTTGGATGTGAGCGCAACAAGCCGACTCATTAGCTTAGGACTTCAAAGTTCTTTTGTACTCAACACAAAACGTCAGTGAATAAAAGTCTTGAATCCAAAGTTCTTCATTTGACTGTTTAATTATAAATCTTAAAACATAAAAACTTAGGATATTTACTTTTCTTACAAATTAACTGTGCAGTTTTGCTTAGGTCAAAAGACTGTGTTGCTCCAAAGTCCAGTGGCTTCTGACTGTTTCGCAGGGTTCTATTTCTTTCATACTAAATCTAACAGCCAATCAAATTACGATATCATTTGCAACACAGTTTTTTTTCTCAGATTTTACCAAATAAACTCGAAATATTATTACTTCCATAGAAATGGCTTCAACAATACGTGCACACTTAATAGAGGAATTTAGGCCATTCACATTCAGTGATAATATATTTAGAACATGCATTGTGTGCTGGCAATGCCAAGGTTATGACAAAGTGAAGCAACAAAAAAGCAAGGCCATACTGCCAGTAACATGTAGACGTTAGTATATATCTTAGATACCAATCGACCTAGATGCATAATCCTTTTAAAAGAAAAACATTATAAATAAAAATATTGATGTCTGTTGAAGGGCATAGAAAAAAACAAGAAAAAGTAAAAACTAACAACTATGTACAAAATCCAAAGCAGGCCGCACATTATCGAGAGTGTAGGTCTGCATAAACAAAAGAAACACATGTTGATGCGTGACCAGTCCACTTCAACACAAGACATGTCCCTCCAAAAGTCCCACTGAGCCAAAAACGTAATGATTGAACCTGCTCTCCATTAGCCCTAAAAATAATAATAATAAATAAAAAATAAATAAAATCAGTCAATATTATTTACCAACCAGCGCACGAGCATACAGGACAAGGGCAAGATTTCAAGAAGAGATTAACAAGTACTTGGCCATCTTTTTATTGTCCTCTTCAGGGCACTTAGTATTACCACAGACCTCATCGCTGATTTCCCTTGTTAAACTGAAAGGATTGAGATGGCAGCCACTCCCTTTCCATTGCTTTGTAACACTGCAGCATACGTCTTCTGCAACAGTGAAGTAACAAAATCCTCTGCCTTCTGAGGAGAGTCGAACATCATCTTCTCACCTTTGTGCCGTAGTTTGATTACCGCCGAGGTAGAGACCGAGTGCTGTCATCTTCTTCAAGACTGGATTTAAGCTTTTTCTCTTGGTAGTTGTGGCTGGACTAAAGTCAGGAAAAAAATAGTATCATGACATTGACCTGCGTATATTTCACCGGATACGGTGCTTGAATGGAATCGACCCAGTCCTGTGTCTGTTTTGCTGCGTTGGTTAGCTTTTCAACTTCTGCTTTTAGTTCTTTTACAGAATCGTTTGTCGTTTGAATATCCAAATGTAGATATCAGAGTGCTTGGATCAGAAGAATTGCCAGTCAATGTTGGTATTCTGCTAGTTGCATTACAGGGCTGCCTACACCAAACCTACATGAGCCCAAAGGATACAAAAGTTGCTCTGGGCCTGAATGGTCTGGCCCACACTGGACCATCAAGGGATTAATGTGGACAGTCTGCTAGTGTGGCCTGCTCACAGAGAGCCTGCGGTGAGCCCAAAGCTGTGGGCCTTGCCTGGGCAAGCCCACACTGGGCCTGTTTAGGTTTAGTGTGGGTTGGCCGTAGCCCACTGTGCCCACAAAAAGCCAGCATGAGCCCAGTAAGGACATGTTTGCAGGGAAAGAAGACCCTGTCCAGGATTAACCCACGAAAGGCTATGGGCACTGACAGCATACCTGGCAGTGCCCCGAGACACTGTGCTGCACAGCTGACAGATGTCCTTACAGATTTTCTCAGCACCTTGCTGAGCCAGGCAGTCGTACCCACATATCTTATATCCACCAACATAATTCCAGTACCAAAGAATTCTAACGTGTCCTGCCTGAATGACTATCGTCCCATAGCACTGACCTGAATCATGATGAGCTTTGAGAAGTTAATCATTTATTACATCAAGTCCAGTCCTCAGTCAACCAAACCTCAGTCAGTCCGTGTCAGCCATAAAAAACCTCAAGCCCAACCACACTGAGCACAGATGCCCCACACGCCTGTGTGCGCAGCCCACTGCTCTTCACATTAAAGAGCAGGTCATATGGGCCCGCTCCACCAGACTGCTCAACAGCTTTTTCCCCCAGGTTGTGAGAGCTCTGAACTCAAATCACCCTGCCCTCCTCTGAAACCCCACACAAATCCCCTACCTCCTGAAACATGGACCATCTCACCTCCTCCACCCCCCAAACGCCCCCGACCTTACCACACCACACAAAAACTGTCTGAAACATCCTTTTTTTGTGCAATTCAAATCTATTTTGTGAAATTCTCCTCTATGTGCACTAGACACTTTTCACACACACTTCTGTGTGTACATAATCTTCTGTGTGTACATAATCCCACAAAAGACTCAGTAATATATCTTCCATTGCTACTCATTCTGGTCTCAGCCTCATGGCACTGACTGAGACCTGGATCAAACCTGAGGACACTGCCACTCCCGCAGCCCTCTCCACTCATTTCACTTGTTCCCACACCCCTCGTACGACTGGGAGGGGTGGAGGTACTGGCCTCCTTATATCGAAAGATTGGAAATTTGATCTTCAACCACCACCTACAGGTCACGGTTCATTTGAATCACATGCTGTTACTATAACCCACCCTGTTAAAATCCACTTTGTGGTCATTTATCGTCCCCCAGGTCAATTGGGAAACTTCTTGGAGGAGTTGGACGTGCTACTATCAAATTATCCTGAAGATGGTACTCCTCTGGTACTACTTGGTGACTTCAACATCCACATAGATAAACCCCAGGCTGCTGACTTCAACACTCTGCTCGCCTCATTTGATCTTAAGCGACTCTCTACTACAGCGACTCACAAATCGGGCAACCAACTGGACCTCATCTACACGCGCTGTTGCTCAGTGGACAACACTTTAGTTACTCCACTGCACACCTCAGACCACTTCCTCATTTACTGCTAACCTAGCACTTACTCCTGAAGCGGCACACGCTCCAACGCGGGTCACCTTTCGACGGAACCTACGCTCACTCTCTCCATCTCGCCTATCCTCTGTGGTTGCATCCTCACTTCCTTCACTCTCGCAGTTTTCAGCTCTGGACACGAACAGTGCTACGGACACTTTTTGTTCCACTCTGACCTCTTGCTTGGACAACTTTTGCCCACTGTCGTCTAGACCAGCACGCACCACCCCATCTGCCCCTTGGCTGTCCGATGTACTCCGTGAACATCGCTCTAAACTCAGGGCTGCAGAGAGGAAATGGCTTAAATCAAGAAACTCTACCGACCTCAGTGTGTATCAGTCTCTCCTCTCTTCCTTCTCTGCAAACGTCTTCACTGCTAAAACATCATACTACCACGACAAGATTAACAACTGTTGTGACGCTCGGACACTCTTCAAAACCTTCTCTTCTCTTCTTAATCCGCCTCCACCTCCTCCTCAATCGACTCTTACAGCTGATGACTTTGCAGTTTTCTTCACAAATAAGACAAGAAACATCAGTGACCAATTCTCCACACTGCAGACTGAGGATAACTTCACAACGACTAATGCTCACTCGTTCTCCTCCTTCTCTCCACTCTCAGAGACGGACGTTTCCAAACTTATCCTCTCCAGTCATCCTACTACTTGCCCACTGGATCCGATCCCCACTCACCTCCTTCAAGCGATTTCTTCTTGAGTCATACCTTCACTTACTCACATTATCAACTCCTCTCTTCACTCTGGAACATTTCCCTCAGCATTTAAGCAGGCTCGGGTAAGCCCACTGCTGAAGAAACCATCTCTAAATCCAGCATTTCTAGAAAACTACAGACCGGTATCCCTTCTTCCATTCATTGCAAAGACACTCGAACGAGCTGTGTTCAACCAGCTCTCTATGTTTCTTGTACAGAACAACCTCCTGGACCGCAACCAATCTGGCTTCAAATGTGGCCACTCAACTGAGACTGCCCTGCTCTCGGTTACTGAAGCCCTGCGACTGGCAAGAGCAGCTTCAAAATCCTCAGTGCTCATTTTGCTGGACCTGTCTGCTGCTTTTGACACTGTTAATCACCAGATTCTCCTATCCACCCTCAGAAAGATGGGCATCTCTGGAACTGCACTCCAGTGGCTTAACTCCTACCTGTCTGATAGATCCTTCATGGTGTCTTGGAGGGGTGAAGTTTCTAAGTCACAACAACTTGCTACTGGGGTTCCTCAAGGCTCAGTACTTGGACCGCTTCTCTTCTCCATCTACATGACGTCATTAGGATCTGTCATTCAGAAGCATGGCTTTTCCTATCACTGCTATGCTGATGACACTCAACTCTACTTCTCATTCCAACCAGATGACCCGACGGTAGTTGCTCGCATTTCAGCCTGTCTGAGTGACATTTCTAGCTGGATGAATGACCATCACCTTCAGCTCAACCTTACTAAGACTGAACTGCTGGTGTTTCCAGCTAACCCATCGTTTCATCACAACTACTCTATACAGCTGGGTTCGTCAACCATAACTCCTTCCAGGACAGCCAGAAACCTAGGAGTTGTGATGGATCATCAGTTAAGCTTCACAGACCATATTGCTACAATGACCCGGTCCTGTAGATTTGCCTTATTCAACCATTAGGAAGATTAGACCCTTCCTGTCAGAGCAATCCACCCAACTTCTTGTCCAAGCTCTTGTTCTCTCCAGACTGGACTATTGCAATGCTCTCCTGGCGGGCCTTCCTGCATGTACTATCAAGCCTCTGCAACTGATCCAGAATGCAGCAGCGAGGGTTGTCTTCAATGAGCCGAAAACAGCCCATGTTACTCTTCTCTCCTCATCAGGTTACACTGGCTACCAGTAGCCGCTCGCATCAAATTCAAGGTACTGATGCTTGCCTACAAAACGACCACTGGCACGGCGCCAACTTACCTAAACTCACTAGTTCAATCTTATGCACCCTCCAGAAGTTTGCGCTCTGCAAGTGAACGACGCCTTGTGTTGCCATCCCAAAGAGGTTCAAAATCACTCTCACGGACTTTTTCCTGGACTGCTCCCAGCTGGTGGAATGACCTTCCGATCTCAATTCGAACAGCTGAGTCTTTACTCATTTTCAAAAAAAACATCTAAAGACTCATCTTTTTCGCCTGCACTTAACTAACTAATATTAGTACTTACCTTTTTTTCTTTTTCTCTTCTATCATATGCAAAAAAAAAAAAAAAAAAAAAAAAAAAACCCTGGCTACATGTTATTTTGTAGGGTAGGTGGTACTTGTGGTAGGGTTTGTGTACCGTTGTTGTTTTCTCGTTGATCTGATTGTTTCTACTGTTCTCATTTGTAAGTCGCTTTGGATAAAAGCGTCTGCTAAATGATTAAATGTAAATGTAAATGTTTTCATGCTCATGCACTACAAATCATCTTGCACTATTCCCCAGCCAGCTGCTTGACTTACGATGTTACTCTTTGCACATGTACAGTTGTTGATGTGTAGCATTTGTATAGTTTGTATTTTTTTTTAGTTTATGTATAGGTAAACATTTATATATAGTATATTTATAGTAAAAATCTGTCAGTAGGTTAGTTGTGTATAGGTTTATACTGTTTTACTTCATTGTTGTATGTTTGTATTTACTGTATGTACTGTAGTACCGTGGTCCTGTGAGACACTACATTTCATTCCACTGTATGTCCACACATGTAGAGGATGCGAACTTGAACTTGAAAAAAATAAATGTCTGTATATCTTCTAGTTCAAATCCTAAATCATGTCAGTCAAAAAGGGTCCAAGAAAAGTCTCTCTATAAGTCAGTCATCATATACATATCATTACATCCGTAAGTTATTGAGTGCTCAACAAAAAATATTTTATAGTTTTCTTCAGCTTCAAGAAGTAGACAAATCTTGGTGACCGGTCTATCTAAGCAGTTTTAATCCTTACTTGGAGAATCAATCCCCTTTAATCTGGTGTAGTATGAATGATTTTACCCATAATCCATGAGTTTCGAGGGGAAGCATCATTGACAAGTAAACATCTCCCACTTGAAAATTTAGTCTCTTAACAAGCCATTTCTGTAACTGAGGTAAGTATTCTTTTAGCCATCTCCTCCAAAACTTGGCCATGTACTGTACTTGTCGCCATCTACAACGCACATATATGTCCTCCTTCTGAAATAAACCAGGGGGTAAAGATGGTTGGATTTTCAGGAGTAGCAGGTGGTTGGGTGTTAGAGCCTCTAGATCGTTGGGATCCATAGATGATCTGGTTATAGGATGGCCATTGATAATTGACTCCACTTCCCACAAAGGCGTATGAAGACCCTCTTCATCTACAGTATACTCTGCCCTCTCAAGATTGAATTCTTAATCTTCCTTAATGATCGAATCATCCTCTCCCAAACACCTCCAAGATGAGATGCTGTAAAAGGATTAAATATTCATTTGATACATTTCTGGATTAGAATATCACTGATGTTATCATGGTTCCAGTTTTTATGGCTTCTCTCAATTCTCATTCAGCTCCAACAAACTTGGTTCCATTATCTGAACATAACTCTGATACTTGACCACGTCGTGCAATGAACCATTGCAAAGCATGGATGAAAGTATCTGTATCTAATGATGCAACCACGTCGATGTGTATGGCTCTTATTGACAAACAGGAGAAAATGACTCTAAATCGCATCACAATACTTCGTCCACGTTTTATCTCAAATGGGCCGAAACAATCAACTCCAACTCAAGTAAATGGTGGTTCATCTGGTGAGACTCTACTTGAAGGTAAATTTGCCATCTGCTGGCATCCTGTTGTTCCTTGAAATTGCCTAGCCAACATGTAATTTCATCCACTGTGTCTGACCTCATTGTGAATATGCCTTAAGAGTAGCTCAGAAATATGCAGATTCTTTGACAGTATTTTTGAATGCTTTGATTCTTCAAGCATGACTGCATTATCCAGACATCTATACATTCTTATTACACCTGCCTCAAGTATTGGATTGAGACAATACAGAGGACTGCTCCTCTTGACTTCTTCACCTCTCTGTAAAGACATCAATTCCTCTGGGAACCTCATCCTTCACTTTCGTCCAGCTCACCCACTGAATGATAGCCTTTACCCATACTGGGTTGTAGTTTAAGCATGTTTTCGGCAATGATAACTTTCAGTGGTTGATTAGATTCAGTACAATCAAGAGTTCTCTTCAATTGTTTTCTCCTTTTACTTAGATCTAGAAGAATTCTCTTCAGCCTAAGGATCCAGGCCAGAGCCTTCCTCAGACGTGTCCATGATGAATAATGATTGATAAGCTGCGCTACAGCATCATCTATCTCCTCAGTTTGAACCAGTAGTGTGTTAACCACAACTTCTTGCTTGATTTCTGGGTCTTGTACCAAACTCTTTTCCAAATCAATTGGGTTATTTGGCCACTCTTCCTTTGATCTAATAAGGAAGGGAGGGCCAAACTTCCACATCTGCTCCTTAAGTAAAAGATCTACTTTTAGCCCCCTTGCAGCAAAGTCAGCAGGATTGTTGACAGAATCTATATATCTCCACTGAGCTGTGCTGGATGCTCTCAAGATCTCAGACACTCTGTTGGCAGCAAAACACTTAAATCTGGAGGAAATGTAGTCCAGGGTGATGTGTAACAGTCTGTGTGGTGTGAGAGTCAACAAATGGTAGGGCGACCTCTGGTGGCAAGCGGACGGTTCATGGACAGGATTCGTGACAGTGGCCTTTTCATGGCCACTAAGTTCCCTCGATGCACACTTCTGCTGAGTCCGCAAACTCCAGAGGAGACTCCTACCCAACAGTCATAGCGGCATTATGTAAGGAAAGTATGGATCATTTGGGACAGGACCCCACTCCCTCAAAGTCGAGGGGTCAAGTGGCTGTCCATTTAAACTTCCCTCGGACACCTGACAAAGTAGAAAACACTTCAAAATGGCAATAGGGATTCCCCCAAAGGTAAGTGCTTAAGGAAGTTCATCAGTGATTAGGCTCATTTGTGATGTGCCCCGCCTACGAGACACCTACGAGTTCAAAGATGGATATTGCAGGATTCATGCTCATGTACTTTGTTGCTAATAAATTACATGCAACTTAAATGCTCTTGCTTTTTTTTTTTTTCAATTTACACTGGAATCTGATATTGGCCACATTAAAACTTTTTTTTATGAAAATAAATATGTACAACAATATGATGTCCAGTTGTTTAATTTCTCCCAACGTTTTCTATCCATTTTTGAAGGATTATATGGTTTGCTAAAGACATATACATACAGAAATATGAAAATGATCACATATCCACACAGAGATATTGCTCTTTTGTCACTGCAACATCAGAAGATACTGATTCATCCAAGACCCTAAATGTTCAGCACATTTATTTCATCAGCCTGAACCAGTAGCGGTTTTTGGCACAGGCGAACGGGGCAGCTGCCTGGGGCGGCATTTTTTCATGGCGACACGAGCAGTTACAAAATAAATAAAAAATAATCCTCTGCGCTGCCGCGAAGCGGTTTTCTATTATCTATCATTTCACTCTGTGGGGAATTGGCAAATTGGAGCCCCTGCTTGCTGAGAAGGTGCCATGCACAGGAGCTGTGTGAAGGGGAAAGGGGAGTGGGGCGTGGCGCAGTGGACAGTTCACCTCTGGGTCTCTCCCAAATGGAAGGGAACATGGGGCTAATGTTAATTGGTAGGTATAACTCTTAAGTTTGTTAACCTTTCTGCTATGATGCTTGCTATGCTTATACAACAATAATTTGGTTTTAACTCAACAAACACAAGATCTAATTTCACCATAAAACTATTACAAGTTCAGTTATTATTTATTTCCATTAGTTGGGTTAACGTTAGGCCCTGTAATTAGCCAACAGAATTTTCAAATCTGTGTAATTATAATTTAAATCGGACTACTTTTAAAATTGTATTTCATAAACCAACATCTCAGATGTTATGTCAAAACATTATGGGGTTTCAAAACAAAAAATTACTTTCTGTTACAGAACAGAGCATCTTGCCCAGGGTGTAATTCAATGTAGAACCGACACTGGCCTGAACTTGGTGGGAATAAATAGTTTATTATTTAAAAATGTATTATACCTTATGTATTGTACTCTACGAACTACATAGAATTTTACAGTGATTAAATGGCATTCACTGCATCAGTGTACACAGTCTTTTATGTGGATTACCATAATTTCCACTGGCCTCAAAAGATTACATTTTTTGTTTTTAGCAAATTTTATATTAGCCAATAATAATAATAATAATAATAATAATAATGTCATTTTAAACATAGTCTGTCATCTAGCTAGTTAACACTGCTTTGCTGACACTAATAATAGGTCAAGGCAAACTTTGCAGCAGCTGTAGCAGTTCATTAGATACATTATTTTGTAAATGGCTTTACACCTTATATTATTATACTGAAGAAACACACACACACACACAGTTCAATTAATAAGGAAAAAAGTGATTTTAGTTTTCAACAGATCACAGGAAAATAGTGCACTGATTTAGAAAACAAAATGTAGGTGTGTGCCCTACTTTAGCCTATAGATGTGACTTGGATACTTGGTTAACAACTTGCAAACAATCAAATAGGTGCATAAAATGCAGGTTAAAGGGGTCATATAATGTCATTTAAATTTTTCCTTTCTCTTTGGAGTGTTACAAGCACTTGGTGCATAAACAAGATCTGTAAAGTTGCAAAGACTAAAGTCTCAAATCCAAAGAGATATTCTTTATAAAAGTTAAGAGTCAACCACGCTCCTTCTAACAGCCCCACATGTCTAAGGTGTAACTTTTATTCTTGCTGTTGTCGCTGCACCCATGTTGTGGAGTTGCTGTGTGTTTCGTTGTGAAAGTGAAAATACTATGTTTGGCCTTCCAAAAGAGGACTCAACTAGAAATCAGTGGTTAGGTTGTATTTACAACACTGTTCCAGAACAGTTCAACCCAAATATTCAGATGTGCGCTGCACATTTTATGGAGGATAGACTGTTTCCTGTGAGTAGCCTACAATGCGTCTGTGGCACAATGGCTGTTTCTATAAACTGGGGCATTTCCAACTTTGCAAGGACAGTCTGGTGCTTCTGACTCAAAGCCTGTAAGTACGTTTTGAGCAGTGTAGAGTAGGCTGGTTGTTTGTCAATTCTCTGATCACAAATGTAGACATGATTTTATGTTTGCGCAGTGCTATAGGCAACACAACGCGTAAAAAGACAGTATAAGTCATTATCATCAGTAATTATGTCCCCAATGGATGCAATAAATGCCTCGTTTGTAATGGGTTTTATTGGTTTTGCCTCATTTAGTGATGTCTGGATCGCAAACGAATCATTCTATTTAACCGGATCTTCTTAGTGAATGGTCGAACCAGTTCACCAAATCGAACTGAATCGTTTGAAATTCAGTATTCTAGAGTGAAGATCACGGTAACCCACTAGTAATGATTTATGTATTACCAAATCTAGCAAAATGAATTACTAACCAGAACCTTACCACAAAAGTTTACAATGATTTCAGTAATTACTATGGAGTTATCATGATCTTCACTTTAGAATACAGATCCAAAAAATTAGTAATACATTTTGAAAGATGTAGTAACACCTGAATAATTACTATCCAATACTTTAAAAAACCCTCAAAAGCTTACAATGATTTCAGTCATTAAAAGAGAATTAATCATGTCATTCACTTTAGAATTCTGATCCAAATAATTAGTAATTCCTTTTGAAGATTTTGGTAATATGTGAGTCATTACTAGTGGGTTACCATGGCCTTCACCTTAGAATTAATTATACATTATGCATTATTCATATTAACTATGAACCTGTAAATAGTAGTTATTGTTAGTTCTTAGAGAGGTAAGAAAATAATAGTAGTTACTGACTAGCAAATAGTGAACTTGACTAACTATTACTTACTAATTCATTCAGAGTTTCTTGTTAGATACTAGTAGTTACTAGACTGCTAATATTGTGTTACTCATGTCCTTTTGTAGTTATTCGGTAATGATGGAACAGTATTCTAAAGTGTTACCGAAAGGTTTTTGGTTTAAATTGTCAAATCCTGCAACACTTAAACAAGCGTGGAAAATGGATGGTTGGATAGAAGTTGTCAGATACATTACAAGATTAACATTAGATATATAAGTATTTTATATTAGTATTTTTGTATTGTTTTTTTTTTCAGATAGATCTTCTAGTCATTAATAAATTTTTTTAATTGCTTTTGTAGCAGAAGTCAAACGATTCAGACGAGCTCTTAGGTCGTTGCGCCTTTTGCTGACATCAGAGTCCTCAGACAGGAGATCATGCACATCTGGCTTTTCCACTAATTTCATTATGTCAGTAGTCACGAGCTGAGCAGTCTCCTGCAACATGTAAAAGTTGATCATCAAGGGCAGTTGGTCAGCCATTCGCTGCACCACAATCTGAAAGAAAACAATTAGATAAGTTACGTCCTCACACCACAAGCACAGTGCAATTTGTTATTGAAAACTAAGATGTACCTCATAATACGCCTCCAGCATTTGACTATACTTGCAATTTTTGTCAAAGACAGGTAACTCCTTTTCTGAAAAAGTCTCGTTTGTAATCTCACTCAAGAACTTCAGGAAAATAGGATCTTGAGTGTAGATCCTGTTTTCCATTTTAAACTGCTCTGAGATTCTCTTCTCCGCCTTTTCTAGTTGGGTAAACTGAATGTTGTTGATTTTGTCCTACAGAATCAAGTAAAGAAGAACAAAGGAAAGAAAACTTGATCAAACTGGACTATAATCTTTTCATTATTTGAGGGAGCAATTGAAAGGCATTATTTACCTTAGTGATGTTTTGAAGGACATGATACTTCTGGAAACACTCACTCACCACATCAGTGAATTGCTTAATGATGATGTCTTCAGAAGAAATACACAATGAACAACAAAGATGTGCTAAAACTAGTCATTCAGTTCTTGATCTAATATTTTGGTTTCATAATGGAGGCTCTCCACAATGACCAGAAAGTCTTTAAACACAAATATGTTTGATGGTACCTTTTATGGCATTGAGTAAATCCATGGCTGGATCCTTAAGTTTTGCCACATGGTCCTGCAGAATCTTCTGAAATATTCTGTAGTTCATGAAGCCAGGCAGTTCCATCCCTCTGTAATTCTCGCTCAACTGATTTGAATTGTTAACTTTTGGAAACAATATGGATTTCTTGTGAAATTAACTGACCTTTTAATTTTCATTAGAACTCTCTGCTTCTTAAATGTGAAAATATACTCACATGATGTCTTTGTACTGTTAAGATAATCATTCCACTTCTTGAATTCAGCACGAAGCTGGGCAAACATATTTTTCTCCAACTTAAGCTCTCCTGATGATAGAGACTTGATTTCCTCATTAAATCCATTTAATGTCTGTAAGAAAAAAATATATTTGTTTCATCATGCGCCTGTTAAATTAAGATTATACAGGACTTGTTGGGAAGGTAAAAGATGTTTTATCTGAAGGGCAAATTTTGAGATGACACTTTTCAATTCTGACCTTTTTTTTTCTTCTGAATTCTAAGTTTATCTATTAATTTTATTAACAAACAGATCTGTCTGTATTACAAAATGCATATTTTGTTTAAGAAATGTTTTGGTGCATTTGATCTTGAAGTATTCCAGCAGATTGGACCCTAATGATAATTTTCAGAAGCAAAAAGATTTGATGTCTTGAGGTTGTTGTTTTGGTGCATTTGATCTTGAAGTATTCCAGCAGATTGGACCCTAACTTTGCCTCACTCTTCACCCAATTCCCCTGTATCTCATCACCTCATTAGTCTCATACTATAAAAATCTGGTTTACTCACTCCTTGATTGTGAAGTCTTGTTTTGCTGTAGCTTACATTTCTGAGAGATTTCCCTAGTTTCCTTGTTTCCTGTGGTTTCAACTTTGGACTATGGCCTTGTTCCTTTTGGTCATTTGCTGCCTGTCCTGACCTTTACCTGTTTTTTGGATTACTCTTTTGTCTCGCCTTGGATGTTATTGTTTGCTGTTGATTTACCCTGCCTGTATGACTACGTTCTTTTAATTAATCTCTGCTGTCACCGCTCATTGTTACAGAGGTCCTACTTTAATAAGGAAATCCTTGGCTCCCTCGAGGTCTTCTGGTGGTCCATCCTCATAGTCCTTAAGTGCTTTCTTCACATTCCACAACTGCTTTTTTATCTGCTCATGGAGCTGTGGCAGTGATTTCTGACAAAGATAGGCAAGACACAATTTGATTATAGTATTTCAATCCATCCTACCACAAAGTGCAGTTCACTAAATTCATGATTTTTGAGGCATTTAGAAACTTACTTTGATATGATCAACAAGATCCTGTGTCAGTTTGACGGCAAGAGATTTAATAGATGCTTTACTCTCTTTTAAGAGGTATCTGTTGAAAAATAGAAGGCACTTTTTGCAAGGTGGCTTATTTTAGTTCATGTACTGTAAATTGATTAAAAAAAAAATTAAGAGGTATCTGTTGAAAAATAGAAGGCACTTTTTGCAAGGTGGCTTAAAAAAACATAATGGGCAAAGTGAACATCACATATTTTTAAGTTTATTAAGGTTAATACTTAATATAATTTTCTTAATGTAACCCCCCCCGCCCCAATGTTTTTTTTTTTTTTTTTTTTTTTACAAATTAATAATAAAAGATTATGCCTAACAACTTAAGGTTTTCTTTTCATTAATTTTGTTCTTTTAATATATTTTTCTTCATTATATTATTAGGACAGCTAAAATGATTAAAAATTATAATAAAAAAATTATATATGCAAAATAAATAAATTATTAATTTAAATTATATTCTTTTCAGTCTGTAACCTGAAATAATCATGGTTTTGGAAGAAATCTCTCTCCATTTGTGCTGCCTCCTCCAGAGGAATTTTATCATCAATTTGCAGCTGTCCTCTACACTTCACCATGATGTAACCTTTGCGGAGAGGAATCACTTTGTTGTGGACAACAGCCAGAATGCTCTCCTCTGTTCCCTTGTCTATGAGGTCTGGCTTGGTCAAAATGGCTATGAGAATAAAAAAAAAAAATATTTTATGAAAAAGTTCATTTGCTGACAAACGTGCTGCAAGATATTTGATGTTGTGCAGATCATCTGCTTCATTACCGAGAGTTCTTATGCCCTCAGGATCTACTTCTTGTGCCATTTTTAAGGCTTCTGTTGTTGCAATGTCAGTGTTACAAGGGACCACAACCAGGTTTATAGTCTCATGTTTCTTAATATATTTCATGATCAGACGTTTTATCTACAAGACAAAGACATAGTTTAAAAACTGTACTTATAATAATTTGATAATAAATGTGGTGTTCAAAATCAGATTATATGGCCCACCTGTTTTCCAATATCCTCTGGTTGTCCTTCTACTGGGACTCTGGCAATTCCAGGTAGATCAATCAGTGTGAGGTCACAAACATCTGGTGACATGACCTCTAAAGTGATGAGCTCATCACATATTCCTACCCCTTTTCCTGCCAGCTCATTCTGGGCTGTAAAACACAAACTGCAGAATTAACTGATAACAGCTAATTAACTAATGTTCATTGAAAAAAAGCAGTGAGAATAAAAACATATTCATCATAGTCAAGCTACTGTAAAGAGACTATATTGTACTTAAATATTGTGGGTGCATTTGCGGTGCTTTGGGATTAATAAATCAATATTTGTGTTTATATTCTATATGTAATTGTGTACCTTTTTTGCCTTCAAGTACACAATTTGTATAGAAACAGCAGGCTAAATGTTTGAGACCTTAATTAAATGTACATTTCATTCAGTACATAAAAGCATCAATAATTTGACTATTTTATCCAGTAACTGTGTACCGCTTAGTCATTGTTTGCTTAGCAGCATGCTAACAACAGGCTTAAGAGGGTAAAATTAATACAGAAGTGAAACAGTACCTCATATATTATGGCTATACAACAAAACTGATGTGCTATGGGTTCTGCACAGTGATAAGGTGAATTGTAATGCTGAACTGACAAATCAGCATCCACGACTATAAGACAAATCCATTTTACAAAATAAAGATGTACACAGTTACTGATGGTGAGGTCAGTTTGCGTTTTTTTTTTTTTTATAAACCTGTAACACTAAAAAGAAAAGAGATTTCCAGCAGTTTTACTAACCTGCTGCAACATGTTCTTCAACTAATGAAGGATCTGTAAATTCAATTTTCTCCTGATTTTGTGTTGACTGTGCTACCTTTCCAACCACCAGTTTGCTAGGTTTAATAGGACCTGCAACGAAACATGGTTTAAATACAGTTGTAAAAGCGATCATTTCAATGCAGCTGAAAGAAACCTTTCCAATTAAGGAAACAAAACACTGCAAGCAGTACTATTAACCTGCAATATGTGAGGAATTCACAGATTCATCTGTTTTCTTATAAGTTAAAACAGCCTTCCAGTTGACTCCTGGTACCTTCTTCAACCTCAACTCTAATGGACATCTGGTCACAATTCCTACAGCAAACACAGTCAACAATCAACAGAAAATTAAAGTGGAAAATTATGTGACAGGTGCTTTATCTATCCATCTATCTATGGGGGGTGGGGGGCGGTCACAACACCCCTTGACCTGCAAAATATTACGTTAGAGTGTTGTTTTTGTTATTATTATTAGTTTTGTTGTTTGTCTAGAAACCATAAAACCATCGTAATGAGGAGCATGACTTTTTCCTGAATCATAATCTTAACAAAATTACAGTTTACTCTGGATTCAAGAATTGCTGAATGTATTTGCAGTATATTCACAGCTATCTGTTATTGTTTGTTCCTGTCCTTTATTCAAATGCCCTAACCCCAGCAAAATTTGTTGCCATTTCTGGAAACCTGTTTGCTTTGGCCTCATATCTGGCATTAATGCATTTATGCTTTAAATCTGTTGTAGTCTATAATATTTAGTGAATTCATTCACAATACATCTTTGTGTATTTGAGTAAAAAAAAAAAAAAAACCTAATTATTCCTGTGATAGAAAACATAGTCCCAGGGCCCTGTGTGTTTTCAAGCCAATAGAGCAATATTGGATAGATGTACTTTTAAGTGATCACTGAGTGTGTATGAATATCCAGTAGCAAAGATTAAATTAGTCCTCACCTTTCCCTCTTGGTAATGCAACTCCAGACAGTGCTTCCAACACAGAGCTTTTTCCAGAACTCTGGTCTCCAATCACTACAATAGTCGGTAATGCCAAGTCCTTATGGATGCCAACTGACCGCAGAGTATCAATCAGATCAATGTATGGACGAATGCTCTCTTCTAAATGAGTGTGAACCTCTCCCCTCATTTTCTGACTGTAAAGATAGAAGTACACATGTAAAGAAAACAAAATCACAGATTGTACAGTAATTCTTTGAGTTTTTGGCCTTTCATACATAGTTTAACTTTTATTTGTTTAATGTATTTTATTTGTAATATTTGACTGATGCGATGTCTTGCTTGTGCTGCATCATGCTCTTCCTGCCTGTTTGAGAAGAGTTGTAATGCTCAGCAATGAAAGCAGCATAAAACTCTTGAACAGTAACCTGTGTCCTGTGGATCATTCACTGAGCAATGAAAGATAGCCTTTTTCATTACTCATTACATTAGATTGATATTTAAAATATGTGAAATTTGCAGTAAAAAAAAAAAAATGCAACTTTGTTTGTCAGAACCGTAAATTCATAGGTTTTATTTCCCGGTTTCAAGGATTTGTTTTTTTTTTTTATTTTTATTTTTTTTAAGCACACACCGTTTTACCTACTCATCGAGCTGAACAACTTTCATGGTGACTGTCAGTTCTCCACCCAACAGGAAGTCAGCTATTGTGGATTGTTTAAAAAGCAATGTGTATATACTCTGAAATTTGATGTACTCATCCCAGGTTTTTCTTCCATTCGCTACCAAACTTTGTCAGTGTGATCTCAAGACATTGAGATCATTATGGGTTATGTGTTATAGTGCCACTAACTAGCAGCAAGAAGTGTCATTTTCTAAATGCTTTGAAACCCAGTTTGATTCATAGTTGATCAGAATATTGGCAAAACACAGGTGATGTAAAACTGTGAATTGATTCATTATATCTTAAAGTAACAGCAAAAAAAGTAAACAGGAGTTGTCTTATAGCCTGTCTTTAAAGAACTTTGTTCAGACTCCTCAAAACTTTTTACATATGGAGAGCAGGTCATTCTGAGGGAAACATGCTTAGTTTCATGAATTTCTGATGCTCTAGGGCCTAACAACAAATTCTAAACTATCAAAGATTTGAACTGACAGATGAAGGCTGTATAGTGAGGTTGTCCACTTGTCATGCAATTAGAATTTAAACCTAATCTTTTTCGGTTTGTCTCTATCAGTTAGAATGACAAATAAATGCATAGTATCAGTTGATCAGGGCTTGAAAACGAGAAAAAAAAATCAGTCGGTTCACTCAGAGCAGAATCGATATTTTAATGTTTCTGTTCCTGGATTCCTCTGATATTATTATCGTTCCGAAACCGGTTCGGGTGGAAGAAATACCGGTTAATAACGTTATTTTTTAAAAACAATTTTTTTTGTCTATGATTTGCCTAATAATAATAATAATAATAATAAAGTACAGCGTTTTCTTTACTCAAAAAGAATAGGAAAAAAGAGAGATCTGATAAAGTTAGCCAATAACCCTCTGAAAAAAAAAACACTTATATAAGATTGCGTTTTGAGAGTGAAAAAAAAACATACGTTTGTTTCCAAATTCCCGATGTATCTGGATGCTAAAATATTATTTATTATATAATGTTTGTACTTTCATTGACATAAAACATCCTTCACATCGACTATATCAGCACAGTGAGGCACGGTCAAGCTTAATGCAACTAATTTTGTACAACGGAGCAGTGTAACTTTTTTTTGTTTGTTTGTTTCTTTAACTGTATTTTATTTTGATAATCTACAGGCTTCAATATATTATGTTGCGTCGTTGTTGCGTCGGCGCGATGGCCATGCCAACGCTGGTTATACAGAAGCAAGACATTATTCAAAGCTGCAAAGCTTTTGCAAAATAACAAAGCTGCAAAGCTTTTGCAAAATAAAGAAAACTACTCTTCTGTTTCGTTTTCCTTTCCGAAAACTTTGGAACATGTCACAATGAACCCTAATTTAGCACATTTTTTCTTTTGTTTCGTTAATCTGTCAATATGATTTAAGTGGAATATATTTAGTGTATATTCTTTTTTTATGTAAGCCTATAGTTTTTCTGTTTTCTCCATTCACAGAAGCACTGCAGGTGCATGTGATCTCTTGAATTCATCTTACACTATCCTCAGATAAACTCTAAGGGCAGTGCATTGCCATTGCGACTTGCCTATGATGAGTTCACAGCTGAGCGGACATTTCACTCGTTGGGTTCAGTGTGGCATTTGCATAGGTCTTACTACTGGAATTTGTGATTGGTTGACAGCAAATTTCAAATATTAAATGGAACGATAAAATAACGTTATTAACCGGTTAATGGCCATTTCAAAATTTCGATTCTGTTCGGAACTATAAAATTTGATTTCGTTTCTGTTTCTGGTTCTGTTCTTGTCAAAATTTTGTTCGTGTCTGGTTTTCGTTTTCATTCCTTGAACTGGTTCAGAGCCCTGCAGTTGATACATACTGTACTGTATTTCTCTTGTGGCCTGAAAATATTGAAAAAAATAAAAAATAAATAAGAAACATATTTTGTGTTAAACAGGTCATTTTTGAAATAAAGGTGGCAATAGTATAAAATTATTTCATCATTAGATCATTTAAGTTTTATATATCCTATTAATATTTAAAACTTTTTTGTCTAGTTTCCAGACATAATTAAATATATTTGGCATATATGGGGGTGGCACTGTAAAACTTGTTAAACTTGTTAGCCTTTGTATTTATAGCCATTGTCTTTCTTGTGTGCTTTGTCAAGTGTTGTTCGTGATGATTACCATTTTTGCACATCCCTAGCTAGAAAATATTCCACCAGCCGCCACTGAATTCACTCAAATTCACTCATAAAATAAAAATATATATTTATACATAACATATTTTGTGTTAAACAGGTCATTTTTTAAATAAAGCTGGCAATAGTATAAAATTATTTCATCATTAGATCATTTAAGTTTTATATATCCTATTAATATTTAAAACTTTTTTGTCTAGTTTCCAGACATAATTAAATAAATATATTTGGCATATATATGGGGGTGGCACTGTAAAACTTGTTAAACTTGTTAGCCTTTGTATTTATAGCCATTGTCTTTCTTGTGTGCTTTGTCAAGTGTTGTTCGTGATGATTATCATTTTTGCACATCCCTAGCTAGAAAATATTCCACCAGCCGCCACTGAATTCACTCAAATTCACTCATAAAATAAAAATATATATTTATATACTAACCTTTCATTTTGAGAACTATCACTATCTTCATCCCTTCTTTGATCTGGAAATGAGAAAAAACCTGAACTGGACATTTTGACGAATTTGCCAGTAGTGGACATTTTCTGGAAAATGAAAAGAGAAAGAAAAGATTAAAAAGTTCTAAGAATATGTCCTTGATAATGTCCTTGCTTTTGGATGCCTCTTATAAACTGTGTTATTTAGGTTTCACCCAAATAGAGTGTTTCTGGTGATGCTGAAAAGAAATAATAAAAAATAAAGTATGTCAGACTAAATTTATAGTGTCACACCCATTATGCAAATGCCAGTAAACATAAGAATGCAAATGCCAGTAGACACAGATTGAACCAGTCAGGGAGGTGGATCTACACTGCACTATTAAAAATAAAGGTTCTTCTGCCTGTCCCACTAGAGTTTTAAACCCTTTCTTCGTTTGTTTGATTTCAGAATTTTTGGATTTGGTGAAATCCCAAGTTTTTGAATTTTGTGTTGATGAGAATACCATATAGCTATGTATCTGTATCAATCCTACAAAATATTAATGATTGTATTGGAGTTGCAATAATGTTAGTGTAAGTTGGTTAATCACAGTACGGTAGCGTTCTTCAGCACTGTCCAATCACAGTCCGTGGCACATCTGTGCACGACACTGCAGTTAATTCACCAGAAACTGAAAACAATAACTGACTGTGCTATCAGCATCAGACGTTGCATTGACGGCACATATTCTCTGAGACGACGAGAGACGAATCATATACTGATAATGGAATATAATTGTTTTAATTTACTCCCTTATTATTTCTCTTGTGGCCTGAAAATATTGAAAAAAATAAAAAATAAATAAGAAACATATTTTGTGTTAAACAGGTCATTTTTGAAATAAAGCTGCTCTTATTTTTTTTTTTTTTTTTTTTGTATGATATTTTTTATGACTGCAGTGTTAATTTTATTAACCAAAATCTAAAGGTAAAGATATCTTTACTTCTTTTTGAGTTACAGGCAAATAAATAAATAAAAATGGCTTTTTCCTAGTTTAAACTGTCACCATTAACATAATGCAACAAAGACTGCTGAAGTCCACAGATTTTATTAATAGGCCTACTTATTTGTTAGAAAAAAGAAAAAAAAAAAAAGATGCTGCTGAAAGTCATTTTTACCCCCAGTAACTTGGCCTCAAATCTCAGGTGAAATTATAATTTTGACCCCCCTCTACAAAATATTGGATTACTCAGTATATATTCATCCATGACATCCATGCTACTTTGGTTGATTACTGTTGTTTTTTTACATGATACATTAATTGTAATAAGCTAAATTTGTTCAAGCTTGATGCCTTTATTTTCTAATATATATTTCTGAAATTCCCACAATGATTTCAACATCATATATGAAAAAAAAAAAACCTTGTGTTTACTTGTGTTTAAATTCAAACAACACACTGACTAAACCTGATTGGTTCCAGAGCCATTAAACGGCTCTGATTGGTTCGTATGATAATGAGCTCCCACCAGAGAGAGCTTCGTATATAAAATATGATGTGCATGCAAATGTCTCTTGAATGTGAAGTTAAATATAATGCTGCGTTCCAGGCAGGCCCACCAGATTGAGTTTTGTATGTAGGGTTTGATGTTGTTTTTTATGTGTCTTGAAAGCGTTCAGGCAGCTCAGAACTGGCCCCCTGAGTACATCGATCTAGTACGAGTTCACGGTAAATTTAGTGGTCGGGTTTGACTGCCATTCTGGTGCAATTTCACACGTATAAGGTTGCATAAAAAACAACGGGATTCGGGTTGCCTGGAACATAATGCCGCATGGCTGTGATGTCAGATATTGCCTGGGATACATCGTGTTTATGCAAGTGGTACACGTTGAAAAAATAGATTTTACTGCCAATATAAACGTTGTAATCAAAATTAATAATCTAGGACAATTCCTTGCGGCTTAGGAAGTTTGGCTGGACTAATGCCATGAACGCCCTATTGTGAAAAGGATGCAGTGTGCTTAATTGTATTAAACTTTTTTTTTTTTTGTATTAAACTTTCACTTTTTGTGTACTTCAAATCTTAAAAGTATATTTTTTAAAAGTGCATTTGCAGATAATATAATATAATTTAAATTAGAGGCCACTTAAGTGTACTTAAAGAGAGTACACTTTAATGACAATAGGTCTTAACATACTTAAAGGGAAATACCGAAAAATAAAAATGATGTCATTAATGACTCACCCACATGTTGTTCCGGACATGAGAAAATACATTTTGGTCCAAAAATAACAAAAATTATGACTTTATTCAGCATTGTCTTCTCTTCCGGGTCTGTTGTGAGTGTGTTCACAACACTGCAGTGACGCTGCTGATGTACTGGTCTGTTGTGAGTGCGTTCACAACACTGCAGTGACGCTGCCATGTTTTTTTTTTATTGGGTTCCCCGTAAAATTCACCAGGGGTTAAATATCATGCTATTGGGGTAGTTTCAAGCAGCGTCATATGTCAACAGCAGCGAATGTGCCCATTTGGCAACACTGCCCCCTGCCAGGGTTTCCAAGGTATGAAAGTGAAATTAAACGAAAAGAAAATGGCAGTTTAGCCGCGACACAAACTTGTTTGCTGATCCTAAATGCCCTTTTTGAGGGGCTCTTTTTAGACAAAAGAGGGGAAAAATCTGAGGAAAGGATCCACTACATACTCAAAAATACGCTAAGGTTTTTGCAAAGGTTTTGTGCCCATTTCAAAGATTGCAACTATAATGTTCTAACAGGGCCATGTTTACCTTTTTAATTATCAGGGCTATTGATGGGTACAGTTTCAAGTAAACAGGTGCGGCTTTATCATTTGACAAGTAAAATCATGCACCCGAGGTGTACGTGGTGCCTTGATAATAATGTGGATGTCCCAATTTGGCAACACTGCTCCCTGTGTTTAGATGGGAATTTCCAAGGACAACCCGTGATTGGTGAAATTAAACGATCCATGTAAGGAAATGGCTCTGTCGCCGGCCCATCTACTACCTGAGATGTTGTTCAGGGGTTGCCGATCTCGGTGGTTACTAAATGCCCTAAAGGATTTCCAAAAGCGCACTGGCTCTTTTGCAGACAAAAGAGGAACAACTGAGAAAGGATCAACAACTACTCATGGAACTGAACTATGGAAACGCTAAGGTTTTGCGCAAAGCTGTTTCTTTCTTGTGCGCCATTTCAAGTGCAGATTGCAACTAATTGATGACCGTGATTTTTTTCCATGTAATCTTTAATCCAGAATGGAATTATAAGTTTTTTTGTTTTACCTTTTAATTGGAGTATGTATTTTGATTAGGGATTATAGAAAATCCATGTGTGTGAGAGACGCACAGTAATTTATTTACAAGTGACACATTTGTCATAGTGTTTTTATAATTTTTGAGATAGTATTAAATGGCATAAAAGAAATAATCACATTGAATTATGGAGGTATTACGTGTGCCTTGATAATAGATATGTAGTGTATATATAGTGGATGTAAGCCAGCATATTACATATTGTAATATTGGCTGCTGTGGGTGTCATCGCCCATTGAAGGCTCGCTGACGTGAATAACCCTGGAACATAACCTGCTCCGGAGCAGGTTAAGTTCAGGAGTGATTGCTATTTACTGATACCCTGAAAGTTACCTCCATTTTTAACCTGAAAGTTGAGGTTATCCCACTTACTTACTCTTAAACCTACCCTGTATGTCACATAATGTTGAATACCCCTGATCAGCTGTCATTGTAGTTGAGAGCCTGTGTACGTCATAATATGTTAATTATATACATATGGCTGTGTTAGCTGTTACAGGGATGTGTAAGATAGATGTGTAAGGGTATGTAGTTTACAGTTGCTTACTAAAGGCCCTGACTGAAACCCCACAGTACGTTAATGCTTATAAGAGAGCATACAGTACATCTGAAACTGGTAAGGTTTTTGACTATAATACCAACCAGGTACATTGTACTGTCATTTTTAAAAAGAAAAATCATAATTATTTGTTTTTTTTTTGTGTGTTTTTGTGATTTGTTGATTTTTGTTGTTTTTTTGTATAGAAGACAAACTGAAATCTGAGTACAGAGACAAATAAAGGAGTAGTAAGTATATTTTAATGTTGTATCACCACTGATATAGAGATTTTTGAATCAGGCCTAATGGAGGGTGATTCGGTCAATCTTGGAAGAAAAACGCTGTGTCCATTCCAGCTGGCTACTTTGTGCTTGCTTTCAGTCATTCAGGTAAAAATTTATTTGATTTTGTTTTTTTCTTAAGCTGCAAGGCTCTTGTGCAAAATATTGGATGCCGGGAGTCAGGACAACTAGGCTATGCCCAGGTCTCCGGGACCTGCGATGACACTCAGCTCCATTGGCCCTCCGTCTGTGCCTTCGGATCCACCAGCTCTGTCTCCATTGGTCGGCCCCCAGATGTCGACAGCCACACCATCTACATTTTGGTTCCTCCCTGCCTCGATTCTGCCCTGTTTTGTCAGCACTGGGATGCTCTGGGTCTGTGCTATGTGCCAAACACCATCTAAGCCTCCAGGGCATCATCGTCATCCTCCGATCACCATCTGTTTGCCACATCTTGCCATCATCCCTGCACTTTTGCCTCTCCACAATCCCTACGCCATCTCCTCGTCCACCTCTAAAACCTCCTCCATCCCTCCCTATTCTGTTGCTTGATCTTCAGTCTTTGCAAACACACAGCTTTTCACTTCTGCACTGTGTTTCAGTAATTTTTTGAAAGTATTTTTTCTTCAGAAAATTGCATTGTAATTTTTATGTAAAATTCTGTACTTTAGTAAGACCAGTATAAGTGAAAAGTTCTACAAATTGATATCTCTGCCACAGCATTTCAGTCTTTTTTTCATTTATTATAATGTTTTCTGTATAATGTACTAAAATGTACTTGAGTATGTTTGAACTGCTTGTGGTTCCAGCTAACCCATCGTTTCATCACAACTACTCTATACAGCTGGGTTCGTCAACCATAACTCCAGGACAGCCAGAAACCTAGGAGTTGTGATCGATCATCAGTTACACTTCATAGACCATATTGCTACAACGACCCAGTCCTGCAGATTTGCCTTGTACAACATTAGGAAGATCAGACCCTTCCGGTCAGAGCAAGCCACACAACTTCCATTTTAACAATTAAAATATTTTAAATATTGCAAATAGATTAAAATCGAACTTAAACATCTTGAAATACACTTAATAAAGTTGTTTAAAAAATAATACGTTTAATATGCACTTAGTATAGTATAAATTAAGTGTCTGAAAAAGCATGATTTAAAAAAAAAATTCCACCTGGGTGTAGTTGTACTAACCTTTTTCAACATGTCCTTCAATTAATGATGAATCCACAAATTCAGTTATTTTCATATGATAAAAGCCTTCCAGTTGACTTCACTTGTTACCTTCTTTAGCCTTAACTCCTCCCTCTTACTAAACTCTCCCCTCATTTTCTGACTGTAAATATAAATGTTGATTTTTTTTTTCATACATTTGTCTCCCTCTTTATTATCCTCGTTAAAGCACTTTAAAATTATCACTATGTAAAAGTGACACACACACACAAAAAAAAAAAAAAAAACATTTCTAACGGTCCACCCGCTGTCACACTACAGAAGAGACCTTGAAGAGACAGACAGGTAAGTTTGCAATCTTTATTCAATAGCTTGAAGCTGAGAGTGGGAAGATTCAAAGCAACCGGTAAATAACACTTTCAACAACAGGTTGAGCCAACTTACCTGAGGCAGGTAACTGTATTATGTCTTTCTTACAGGTTCGGCAGAGGAGATCAAAAGGAGACAGCGGATGACAACGGGTGAGTTCAGTTAAGAGAGTCCAGGTAAGAAGTCATGAAGTGAATTCAAGACCAGACAGCGTCTAAGTAAGATTGGGCGGTGACAGGTGCAGTGGATTAGAACTCAGGTGATTGTGATTGTGCGTGATGGGTGATTGGGTCTGACGAGGCTGGTGTATCTGTGACACAACCCCAACCCCCCACAAACACACACTTTGCATTGACAAATTACTTTAAAATTTGTTTTGAAAAATAAAATGTATAGTAACCTTTCATGTTGACAACTGCTGCTTCTAGCTGAAAGAGAAAAGGATAATAAACAAACATGCTTTGCTTTGCACTAGACATTGCTGGAAAAACAAAAAGATTTTTCTAAGAATAGCTAATGTCATTCTTTTTGGATGATTCTTATACATTGATTGTATAATTTAGGTTTTAGTCAGACAAAGTATTTGTGGTTTTTGCTGAATAGAAATCCGAAGAGACTGAAATTCTGTGTCAGACAGCTTAAATAGTGTGTCACACCCATTGTATTAATGAAAGTGGACAGAGTGGACAAAAGTGTTTTTCATATATATATATATATTGAATAGAAATCCGAAGAGACTGAAATATATTATATATATATGCTTTCATCATGTTTTTAGCAATGCTGCTAGCAGTTTTAGATAGATTGTTGGCAGCATGTTAGTTGCTATAGGCTTCGTTATGAAAGAGTCGGAGTCTCATAGAAGCGAAAAGTGTTTTTCATATATATATATATATTAAATAAATGAGAAGCACCCTCTTGATGATAGACCTTGGATTTGATGCTTATTCTGTGACTTTGTATAATGTGATATACTGAATATTGAAAACAAGAGTGTAATATATTGAATACAAGTTATGTTTATGTGGTACATTTTTTTTTTAATCCATTTCATAAAAGTGTTATTTTTCTAATATTGCTAAATAGTGTTTAAATTCTTATTTGCGCTTGAAAGATGTTAGAGATGTGCATTTATTGATTTATTTTCGCTTGGCATACCTGCGTCATGACATCATTGCACGCTTCAGTAGGTGGCGCGCCCATGATGTGCTTCATTCAGAGTAAATATGACATCATTGAAGCCATCACCGCTCCTCTCTTTTTCATTTTTTTTTTTTTTTTGTTCATGTTTATTATACTTCTTGTCAGGTAATCGCAAAATAAGATGCACTAAACAGACTTCCGTTTAAACTAAACACTGTGTAATGCGACACTGATGATTTATGTGTGTTGAAAGCAGGTCGATTTACTATACTGATAGTTTAAGTAATGATTTTAGAAGGCCTGAGCACATGGTTAGCATGGGTGAGTTATGGCACATTTAGGTAATTTAACCCCTTTGTGCCTGAGTTATGCATTACGTTTATCTTAATGAATCTTTCATGTGTCTTTATTGTATGAAGTACATCAGATACGAATAATTGAACAGCATATAGAAATGAACATGTAGTTAATATCCCAGCTGTATTCTTGTATCATCAATTTAATTATTTCATTTCATTGTTAAGGGTAAATATTAATGAAGATGTTATATATCGTTTGGTGCTTATGTGTACATTCTGAATATCTTATCCTGTTTCTAGAAAAGCATTTGATTTGAGTGTCACCATGTCAGTTGTAAATGACACATGCCTTTTTATTTTTTGAGACTAGAGCATTTGAACCGTATAGAGAGTTTGTAAAATAACCTGTTGATTATATTTTCTTATTTCTTCCTTTGTAATGGAAAGAGTTTTTAGTCACTCATGTTTACAAGTCATCATTAATAGGAAAGAGTGCTACATGTGTTGATACTGTAATGTGCTGAGCATTTGTTATGTGCATATGCTTTTATTATTCATTCAGAGTAAATATGCCATTACTGAAGCCATCACTGCAGCACTCTCTTTTTTCATTTTTCTTTATTCATGTTTATTATACTTCTTTTCAGGAGTACTACAGTATAAGGGCTATTTGATTCTGTTCCTGGAGGACCATAATGCACAGTGTTTAGTTCCAACCTTGATTAAACAAAAAACGAGCAAATAAGGGTGTTCAAAATAGTTACTATTATGGGCAGGTGTATTTGCTTAGGGTTGGAGCTGAACTCTATGGGCTGCAGCCTTCCAGGAAATGGATTTGAATAGATTTGTTTGTTTTGAGACGATGACTCAACTTACTGTTGACCTTATAACATCCTTAGTCATTTCATTTTTAGTTAATAAATAAAAAAAAAGACAGCTATGCAGGGGCGGAGCCAGATGATGTAAACATTCGGGGCTTAGCCCAAACCTAGGGGGGTCCAGGGGCAAACTCCCCCGGGGAGATTTTTTTCCCATTTACGTCAGCTAAATGCACTATTTTTCAGGCTGTTTGAGATAATAGAATGCCTAAAAATCTATACACTATCTGGGAAAATGATGATAGTTACGTTACTCAGTAAAAAAAAAAAAAAAAAAAAATTTAACCCAGTATAGCCTACAACCTAAAATGTTAAGGATGACTAATTTTCACCCCTGGCAACTAAAAGAGGCAATTTTCTCTTAATAACAACTAACTTTAACTCGCTAGCTAGCCAACAATACAGTCACATAACTCAAGTGTTACAACAGCGGATTCACAAACCTGTAACACTTGTCCGTGGTTCATCTGACGCTATGTGAGTGTACCAGAAGTCTATACTGATGTGTTCTTGTGCCAGATGCATATTTTTTCTTTTACTTTCTTCTTTTCCATCCGGCGAGATTTTGCGTCAATTCCAGCCATACCTGTATCCCTTTTAGCCACGATAAGGTTGAGAGGACGTATGTGTTCTTACCACACACACACACACACACACACACACACACACACACACACACACACACACACACACACTCACACTATCTCAAAGCCAAATTAGATATCCACCATCAATATTATCATTACCACTGAAAGTATGTAAATAAGTTATTTTCGTTATGTTCAATAAATTAATCGGAAGAATTTGAAATTGACTACAAGACACGACATTGGATTATGTGTGTGTAAAGCATGTGTTGCATTTCCAAGTCATCAGTACTTAAATAGCGACAGTATTTTGAGAAATGGGAGCTTCAGTGCTACTAGGAAGACTTAATGCCACGTCACATTACAATTAGATCTAGCCAATCAGCACTTAACAAGAGGAATATAAAAGCCCTCTACTCACACTTCATTGTGTTTGCAGATACTGCCGTGAAATTTTTGCTCAAACTGTCGCTTGACTTATTGCCTGGCTTTTCCTGGTTTACTTGCGTATAGTTAAGTTTGTCTCCTGCAAACTATTGCGAGTTTGACATTCCTCTCAAGATGCACATTAGATAGTTGGCTTTGCTCTGGTGTCGGTGAATGTTTTTGGTTGTTTAGTAGTGTTGGATGACACACAGGCTTCGGAGTTTTCTCGGCAGAGGATGTGAAACATTGGCGGAGTTCCGAGTGCTTTCCAGTGTTGGCAGGTTTTTTCAAAACCGCCAATTGCTACTCAAAACTGGCCCAATCGCTTTTCGAGAAGGGTTCCCCAGAAAAATTTGCATTCCAGGCGCTAAATATCACATTATTGGGGTCGCTTCAACCCGTGGACATGTAAAGCAACCAGCAGCAACAGTGTTAAAATATCCCAATTCTGCGGAAAAATCGCGGACGTGGCAACGCCGGTGCTTTCCGACCTGTCGCGTCAGCGCTGCTTGGGTCTCAATCAACAAAATATTTCATCTGTACGCTCACGTGAACCTGGACGCATGAAGTCTCTCCGGGCCTGCAGTCGGAAACAAGGCTGACGGCCTCCTTCGGCATCTCGCCTTCATCACTTCATCAGCCTACACCTTTATAAGTATCACTTTTGTCTTATGCGCTTGGGCATAAATTTTATTCTCTGCAAGGTTATTTGCTCAAACGTTTAAGATAAAGCGCTTGGCGTTGCGTGATTGTTTATCTAGCAGACTAGCACTGCATGATCAATATGTTAATCAAACTAATGCATTCAATGTTTGGAACAACTC
The DNA here is from genome assembly GCF_018340385.1 of Cyprinus carpio. Classification (NCBI taxonomy): domain Eukaryota; kingdom Metazoa; phylum Chordata; class Actinopteri; order Cypriniformes; family Cyprinidae; genus Cyprinus; species Cyprinus carpio. The sequence continues at coordinate 13,225,324 of NC_056621.1, read as the reverse complement.
TTTTGTAATGAGGCATTACGAGGCTTGTTATTAAAGGCTTACAATCTTTATAGCCTACTGATAAAGATCGTTGCTCGCATTATTCCTTTCTGAAAAATATGCTATGTCTAGTACACCATAAAAGTATTTTTTGTCTTAATCGTGCTTTTGTTTTTGTTTATTCAGTCATTGTTTTATTTGCGTCTATCTACAATAATTAATGAATGCCTTGTACTGGAATGGGGTAAGTATTAAAACTTAAGTCTCTCCTGTTGCATAGACCATTTCTGCAAAGAGGTCCTCGCTGACTATTTCTGCACCAGCGTCCTATGAATAAAAGCATGAATGTAAATGGACACGTTTTTCTTGCATGCTCAAACACTAAAGTGTTCCCAATACACAATATATTGACTTACTAAGCATCTTTATCATACTTTCGTACAATCCGTGTTCTTTTACTATTCTCAGGACATATTTAAGGTGATTAGCTCTAGCTTAGCTATGTGCCATTAGATTGCTCTGATAAATAACTAGCCGGGGCACTTTCTGTGTGGAGAGCATTAAAGTATTCCATCTTGGAACTTACACTCGTTAAGGCCTTCTATAATCCGATGTTTTTATGTACTTCCTATCTATAGATGACTTCCTCTTCGGATTTCCTCCTAAAACTTCATCAAAGTTTGGACCTGGAGGTTATAATTACTACTATTGTGTTAATTTAGTTTGTGCTCCATGATCTTAATGTCCTGGACAGTGCATGCTCACTCAAAACATCTGCTTTAAAGTTATACAAAAATCTTTGTGTAAGGACTTTCTTTATGCTTTTACAGGATTCAGTAGCTACTGAAGTTTAATTGGCTAATAAGGCATCATTGTTAAATTTAATGCATTCTTATTCTTCTGCAAGGGTTCACTCGTCGGGTTCCCATGGTTAAATGGAGTATATCAAGCTTTGTGGGAATTCCTTAGCTGCAGATGCAGAGAACTTTGGCTCTCACCTCATCTTTACACAGGTCCTCTTTGACTGGGCGCTATTATGAACGCAGGCTCTATCAAGGTGATGTATATAGTCATCTTCCATTTGAGTTCTAGGTAAGATTCAGCTCATCTTTAAAGTCCACGTGAACCGGAAGTCGCTGCTGACTTTATTTCAGTGTGGTGACGTATTTCCAGCTGAAACTGAATATTGAATATAGGGCATGGTTTTTGTTTGCGCTCCTGGTCTCTGTCTTTCACTTATCACAAACTAATGGCTGGAGGGGTGTGTTTAAGGATATTCTGCCCATGCCGTCAAACTAACATCATTAGAAAAGGAATGCCATTCCAGAGCGGAAGTAAATGTTCTGATTTTAATTAAGGATTACAAAGACGATTATTTGTTCTTTTTCAGCGGATTAACTTGCTCAGATTGTTTACATCAATCCTAGCATGTGCGCTAGTAAAGTCAATTTTGATTTCACGCGGACTTTAAGTTATAATCGAGGCTTGTTTGGTCTTACCTGGCTGTTGCTGCCTTCACATTACACACACTGTTGAGGCACTTTGCATAACTCTGCTATGGTGGTCATCAGGTACGTTTGTCCATTACTGTTTATGAAGTTTGGCCTATCGTGGCCTTCACATGTCACAGCCTATCAGTGATTTCGCTTAACATTGAGTATCTCTTTTTATGAGATTTTTTTTTTTTTTTTTTTATGGCTCATTTTCTATTTTTGGGGGGAGGATAGGTTTCCTCTGCAGGTTCTGGCAGTTAGATAGAGTTTTATCAAACATGCACAGGAGTCTAGCCTAAACAATTGGATCTGTGTATATGCTCTTATGTCGCTACTAGAACCCTAATTCTACCTCTATCAATTAACCTAAACTAATGACCTTTCTTACTCAATGCGGTGGTTTAGAATTCCTGTAATCTGCCATCAGGCTGCTATGTACATGATCGTCATCATCGGATGTCCGTCAAGATCAGACTCTATTTCACGTAATGCTCAAGGTACAGTATAATACTCTTAGCAAACTACTGGTGGTGACTACTTCTCACATGCTCCCCATGTCCAGTTCATCATGGTTTTTCACATACAATGGCCTATCGTGGTCATCTTTTATACATAGGCAACGTACATATGTATAAACTATCAACGTAATGTAATGCTTGTGTTTAAGGTAAATTAAGCAAATACTGGTGGTGGTGTCACACCTATTCATTACATCTACTCTTTCACCACCTCTCGCAGGCTTCCATCATGGCCTTAGCAGCTATACTCTCTACGGCCTCTTGTAGCTGTTCTCTCAAGGCCTATCGGGGCCTTTGTCTCTGCGGCTGGTTCAGCTCCATGTAGTCCCCTTTAGAATCTGCGGTCTGTAACCGCTTCTATACACCGGCCACTACTGCTGTTGGAACTTGGAGTTGAAACATCAGATATCAAGCTACTGGGAAGATGGTCATCCTCCGCATTTGAATCCCACATTAGACCTGTACCACTAAACATCTTAAGGAATATCAAGCTGTCCTCAAGGTAATCTATATGCAATTAATGTTGGTGGTACAATACCTCTTCATATTACTCCCAACAACCTCTATGATTTACTGTGGCTTAACTTGGCCTTTCTTTTTGTGTGGCCTGTCCTTCATGACCTTCCCCTCTGTTACCCATCTCGTGGCGTTTCCCACCGTGGTCTAATTACATGGCCTTTCTCTCTGTGCATACTGAGGCATTTCATTCTACGGCCTCTTGGCTTTCTCACTATGGCCCATTTGGGCATCTCCATCTGTGGCCTAGCTAGGCCTTTTCTCTGTGGCCTACGTGGCTTTTCTTTAAGGCCTATCGGGGCCGTTCCCAATGTGGCACGCCGGGGCCTTTTCTGTGGCTTAGTCTCAGCCAGACGTCAGACCCATGGACCGTTGGCTAAACGTCTGATGCATATGGGACATAAAAGTGGAAACACTTCAGGAGTGTTGAAGTCGGCATCGGATTGGTTAAATTCTACAGGAGTTCTGCGAGACATGTCATGTTCTTTAATGTTCTGCTGGAAACAAAGATTTCCGTGGTGCCAAACCCCCTACAAAAGTAGGCCCCCGTGTTTAAAACTGTGAGGGCTTATCAGGATCAGCTAAACGCTGGATTTTTAAAAGTATGTGAAATTATTTAAGTTCATGGCATAAAATCTTTAATGTCAAAGAGTTTTACACACCAGTATGTTATTGTGGTGACATTTCCATGCCTCGAAACGTGATTATGAACAAAATGAACCGTGATTGGTTGTTTGGACATGGCGGTCAAACGTCCTCATGGGTGGGCCTTGGCCAATGAAAGCTGGCCATGAAATTCCAGACCTTCAGTCTGAAGGTCAGGCTACGTGAGACTAATCGTGGCTAACTCTCAGTATGGCCTGTCTGGCCTATTGTGGCCAGCCTTTCTTGGCCTCTATGACTACCTGGCCTATGGTGGCCTCTATCACTGTCTGGCATTCTTAAATGCTTTAATAATCACTTTTAATTATGACTGACTAAATCTTATTGTTTCTTTTGTCCATATGTTCTAGGATCTTGTAAGAAGTACATCATCCGGTGGGTATTTAATTTTCTTCTTTCTTTTGTGGTATGCTCCGCCCTGCCTTGGTCTTCGGCAGGAATAGGTGGAATCTACTGTACAATGTCTGATTCAAGCTACAGATGGGTGCTTTGGTATTATGAAGGTGTTCTTTTTGTATTGGTTTTGTAAATAAATACTTTGCATTTCATCTTCAACCTCCTGAGTCTTTCTGGTAGAACTATCACTATCCTCATCACTTCTTTGATTTGGAGATGAGAAAAAACTTGAACTGGACATTTTGCCAAATTTGCCTGAACTGGACATTTTCTGGAAAATGAAATTATTTAGTTTTTAGGTTTCACCCAAACAGAGTTTGTGGTGATGCTGAAAATAAATAAAAAAAATATATATATGTCAGACTGAATTTATAGTGTCACACCCAATATGCAAATGCCAGTAGACACGGATTGAACAAGACAGGCAGGTGGATCTACACTGCACTATTAAAAATAAAGGTTCTTCTGCCTGTCCCACTAGTGTGTTTTAAAATTTTTCTTTTTTTTTTTCTTCATTGTTTGATTTCAGAATTTTTGGATTTGATAGATCCTACCCTTTTTGAATTTTTGTTGATGAGAATAACCATATATCTATGTATCTGTCTCTGTCCTACAAAATGTTAATGATTGAATTGAAGTTGCAATAATGTTAGTGTAAGTTGGTTAATCACAGTTCAGTCAGGTTCTTCCTCATTTATCTCCCTGTTTATTCTTCAGGGGTCTCATTTATAAAACTCTCTGTAGATTTAATCCTAAAAGTGTATGTATGCACAAAAGCTAGATTTTGCTACGCACAAAAGTTTTCAGATTTATAAGACCATTTGTACGTCAGAACCGAGATCCAAGATGGTGTCGCGGTCAGACGCAGACGGCTACTCCGGGTCCCAGAAAACGGTGTTTTTATGTCTGTTAGTCTCGTTTCCTTGACCTTATCGCAAAACCATCAGATAAACACTCTGAAACACATCTATGATCGACAAACCTTTTGGAAATCGGCAGTGTCAACATCAAAACCAGCCTCCCCAACACACTTAAACCACTCCAGATTGCATACCGTCCAAACCGCTCTACAGACGATGCAATTTCCTCAACCCTCCACCTGGCTCTTACCCACCTAGAAAATAAAGACTCCTATATCAGAATGCTGTTCATCGACTCAGCATTCAACACAATAATCCCACAACAGCTCATTCACTAGCTAGGACCACGCCACAAACAAGCTATGAAACTCTTAGTTGAACAGAGAGTTGGGGAGAATAGATAGAGAATGAAGGGGTCGATGGAATGGGATGATGGTCAGGCTGATCAGGGCATCTAGAATTGATGGCTCAGCGAGACTCAGGGTGGGGGTACCGTCTCTAGCATATATTTCGGCCGGACAATTAGGACCCCCGATACAACCTGAAAGAAAGATAATGTGGGATAAGGTGGGCTGAATGGATGAGAAAGGGAGGGAAGGGTGGGTTTTCGAGAGAACGAGACTAGCAGTACGGTATAAGATGACCCCAATATATATGGATTTTCAGGAAGTCAGGTGGATTGTTTTGGGGCGTTTTGCCCCTGCTTCCGTGAACATCTGTTAACCAATTAACTCCATTTCACTAGCTAGGACCACGCCACAAACAAGCTATGAAACTGTTAGTTTGAACAGAGAGTTAGGGAAAAGTAGAAAGAGGATGAAGGAGTCGAGTGGAATGGGATGATGGTCAGGTTGATCAGGGCATCTAGAATTGAGGGCTCAGCGAGACTCAGGGTGGGGGTACCGTCTCCAGCATATATTTTTAGGCCAGACAATTAGGAACCCCAAAGTTTCGGAAGAGCTGAGTTAAGCGGGAGCTTAGAATGTAGATGGCCTGATCAACAGAGAGGATGCAGAGACTAAATAGGTCAGGCGTTCAATGGTTAACGCAGGTTCTTGTTTTCGTAAGCCTTTGTTAGTACGAATGTGTGACAATGAGAAAAAGCTGTGCAATCGTAGCCAGTGGTTATTCATAGAGTAGTTGATCCCTGACAAGTAGGTTTAGAAACGCACATGTGGATCTTAGGAAGGAATAAGTGTAAGATGTTAAGTTGTGAATGGACGCTGGGTCGGTTGAAAGGAAGCTTTGAGACCATTCTAGCTGGAGAGGTATTCTGGAGATCATACTTGGAGCAAGGCAATTAAGAATGGCATTCTTGGAGAGATGCATATTTATTCTCGAGCCAAGTCTAACTTCTGGAAATGAGATGAACAAGTCGGCTACGAGATTGAGGAGTCCTGGTATATGAGTTGCTCAGAGGAACTGTTGTTGAGTAGAGATTAAGTGGGCCTATGCATGAATTGCATAACTGCCAAACATAATCATCCCTTGTTTATAGTTTCGACTTCTGCTGCATAGTCTGAGCTGATGAGTAGATTCGGACCCCAAAGGATGGCTGTTATGACTATGGGATATATTTCATAATGCTGTGGAGACTGCTCTTGACTGTGAATTGTGGGGAACTGAATTCCGGAGGCTGTTTGGAATCAACCCAGCAGCCACCATATTAACTGCTATAGTCTATTTAGGGGTGATGCATCAGTGTGCAGTTGGATGCAGCCAGGATGAGAGATAGCGATATTATGTAACGAAATGTTGTTCCGTGATGAGAGGTGTGTTGCCGGAGGCACATTTCCATTGCGATGGTTGCTGCTTTGACAGAAAGTCTGACGCAAAAGATTACCCTTGAGGTATTATCTGGATGGCATTGTTAAGGTGGCCTAGAAGTCCTGGTAGCTGATGCTTAATACATCTTTCTCAGCCTCTTCTGCTAGTGGCCTGTCAACTATATCAGGTTCTTGATAGGAGTGTGGAGGTGCTTTGCAAGTCAGTCTGCTGGTGTTGTAGGGTTATGAGGGCAGGAGTTTCTTGCATGGGCTCTGTCACAGAATGCGCAGGTGTGAAGGAGCCTGCATTTAGACAAAGGGGCAGCCCAGGATGATTGAGGTGAGTTTGTGTGCCGTCCTGCCTCTCGGTTGCAGGATTGGCCGGCCTCTATGTCAATGATTTAAAGAAAGGTTAATGTTTACTGAGGGGCATTTCTATCTGCATTGAAATAACTTGAGGGGATGGAGCTGCAGCAGATAGGTTTATTTTTGTTGTTTGCATGGAGAAGTGTTGAGGTTTGGGGGGGGGGGCTTTAATTGAGCATGCTGAAGCGAGGGGACTCCACAAGTTCACGTAAAGAGATGTTTAAAATTTGAATATCCAGCAGTAGAGTTCAGGGTTGAGAGGGCTCCTGAATGACCCTTGGTTGAAATGCTGTAGACGACCTGCTGCTATTTGTGAGTGTAGAGCTACTGAGACAGAAGGTGATGGAGTGCTGAAGCTGGCCGAGTAGGTGGTGTAGCTATGGTTAAAGTAGGTACCTGTTGCTAGATAGCAGGATGTGCAGGTATTGATGGAGGGAGGAAAGGGGAAATGGTAGACCAGAGGAAATGAGGGAATTGGAGGTTGGAGTCCCTGGCTGGCCCACGTGAGGTAGGGTCCCTTGGGCACTGGATGAGGCACCTGGACTGCAGCAGAAAGTAGCTGTTTGAATCATTAGAAAACTGGGAGCCATATGCTGTAAGCGGCTGAAGGAAGGGTGGAGGAATGGATGTTGGGATGAAAGGATGTTTGTGAGTGGGTTTTAAGCCAGCTTTTTGATAGATGGCAGGATGAGAGGGTATTGATGAGGGAGAAATGGATAGACCATTTGGAATAGAATTGGAGGTTAAAGGAGTCCAGACTGCACCTCATGAGGTAGTGGCGCTGGACGAGTCTTCTGGACTGTAAGGGTAGCTATTGAGAATTATTAGGATGCATGAGAACCGTATTGCTGAAGGAAGGGTGGAAGAATGGACGCTACGATGAAAGGATGTCTTTGAGTGGGGGAGGGGTATTGAGTATGAGAGGATATTGGTGAGGGGAGGAGGTAGAATGAGGGAGGGAGAGAGTGAGATTGGGAGGTATAGAGAGATGGAAGAATAAGAAGCTATTAATTATTCAATAATTAGTAGTATATTTTAATTTAACGCCAGGTCAGCATCTTACGCTATTTTCATGGCAAACAATTAAAATACAAGTATAATAAGTATAACAAATACAATATAACTTCATAAAATTCTAAAACTTTCTAAGTAGAGGTTAGAGATTATTCGAGACACAGGGCCATATTCCTGTAAACAGCTGAAGTCAGGGTGGAAAAAATGAATGTTGGGATGAAAGGATGTTTCTGAGTGGGGTGTGTTGCAAGATGCAGGGGGAGGGAGGGCGGGAGGGGGGAAATGAATAGAAGATTTGGAAATAGAATTGGAGGTTGAAGGAGACCGGCTGGTCTGTGTGAGCAAAGACTATAGAATACCCAAGACGTGTCACTCCTTTAGTTTTGAATGGGGAAAAAAAAAACTGCAATGCTCAATATGGCGGCTCAATCTAGGGTTGGAGGTCGTTCTGAATGAAAGAGCTAATCGCTAATCTGAAAAGTGAGCTCGTCACTGCAGCTGCTGTTAGAAGCGTCCCTGTTGCTATAGAAACAGTCAGTGGTCTGAGACGTGTTAGGGAAAATAAAATATAATCATTTCTGTGTGCAGTATGTGTACAATATAATCAAATGTTTTCTATTCGCAAGAGACGCTTTAAGGCCGACAGCCCTCACTTACAGTAATTCACCAATAGCTGTTTTGTTCTAACCATGAGAGTGAATTGAAAGATCACGACAAGTGAGAGAATGATAAAAAACCCTGCTTAGCAAGCCATGGCAAAATGAGTCATTTGTCTTAGTACAAATGTCATGTGTTTCACTAACAGCATTATATTTACTCATGTTGTCTGTACTATTTGCCAAGTTAGCAGAATTGAGAGAAAGATTAGAGTAAATGACGAATGTTTATCCTCTTGTGGTTTCCTCACCTTCTTTGAGAGTGACAGACAGCCCCAATAGCACACTCTACTCAGAAGACCAATAGAGTCAATTCACTGATTCTACGAATTAGGGAACATTAAACATAAAATGGCCACGATTCTGCGAAAAGAGATTATTTCTGGACACGAATGTACGTGCAGAGGGGTGGGGATGCCATATAGAGGATGGAATATAATGTTGTGAAATGATGCTGAACTTAACTCTCTGCTGTGGTGACACGAGGAGAGTTCCATGCGCATGTTATAATAAACATAGACTAAAGAAACATCTCTCTGACTCTTGTGCATTCCTCATCTGAGTGACTCTGAAATAACTTTTTCCACAACATCTGGCGACGAGGATGGGATCCCATTCCTGAAGGAATTCAGTGGTCTGATCAACTCGACAAGAAAGCCTGTCGACCCAAACCCCCAACAGGGACGTGGGCGCTGGAACCTCCAGGATTGGATCCGAAAAAAGAACCTGTGGAGGTACATCAGATCACTCAGGTGACGTATAAAATCCTTATAGTCCCCAGAGGGGTATAAAGTCCCCGAGGAGGTATAGAGTCCTCCTAATCGTCTTAAGAGGGGTATCAAGTCCCCAGAGGGGTATAAAGTCCCCGAGGAGGTATAGAGTCCTCCTAATCGTCTTAAGAGGGGTATCAAGTTTCCCAGAGGGGTATCAAGTCCCCCTAGGAGGTATAGAGTCCTCCTAGTCACTTTAAGAGGGGTATCAAGTCCCCAGAGGGGTATCAAGTCCCCCTAGGAGGTATAGAGTCCTCCTAGTAATAAGTGTTAATTGAGGTATAAAGTCCTCACGTGAGGTATAAAGTCCGCACGAAATGGGAAACAAAGATAGTAAGGTGGGCGCACCTGGAGGGAGAGATGATGCTTTGCCTATGTCTAATTGTCTGTCTCAAATGTGTAAAAAAACATGGAATGCAGTTTAAAGAAAGAACTGAATTCCTGCACAGGAGATTTGGCTACATACCAAATTTCTCGGTGCAGAAAAATACTGCATGACAAGATAAAATTTATTATGAATATAAACCTAGTTTTAAGGAACCCTGCATAGCAGAGGTTCGTCAAACTATAGGATATTGGGTAGAGGAAAGTAAGACAAGGGAAAGGAAAAGCAAACAAGAAAAGTTCTTGTTGTAATTCTACTCATTCTTCTCCTGAGGTACAAAGTCGATGTGTCAAAGTCACAGAGGACGACTGCCTCCCATCCAGGGGCGAACGAAATCCACCTCCACCATATCACGGACCGACATCCGAACAACGCGCTGAACCCACCGCACCCAGCTCACCCCCCACTCCCAGACCTGGACACACCCCTGATGAGGCAGAATGATGACAAGAAACCACTGTTACTTAAGACTGAAAAAATCTCCCTCGGAGACTGCTGCTAAAGAACGAAGAAGAGACAAACACTGACACCAACCTCTGCACTCAAACCACAAAACCAGCTGACGCTGCAAACCCATCTCCCGTATGAAGAGTTCTTGAAAACTTGCTTCTACAAGGCATGAGAGAGGAAACAAGACGTGGAGTGGAGCGTTCATGCGTGGGGCTCAGCAGAGCTAGGCTGGGAGGAGGTGAGAAGACATGACACACACGCTCGACCGACAGTAACAATCCAGACAATCTGCAAAAGAAAGCAGACGCATTCACAATGTCAACCTAGCAGTGGCTGAAATGAGGGATGCAACAAGTCAAGAAGGAGACTCAGGACTGGCATGCAGGAAGAACATGGAAAGGGGCAGAGGCAGAGGTAGAGGCAGAGGGAGAGGAAGCAAGAACGGACGTGAACAACGAGAAAAGGGGTGCTGGAACTGCGGAAAAAAAGAGGGACATTTGGTATCGTAATTGTCATGAGGGACCGAGAGCTGAGGTGGTGGGACACGATTTAAAATGGGACTGATTTATCTTGGGAGGGGAGGA